>NC_143036.1:10365000-10425000 GCF_057628025.1 Oncorhynchus mykiss | reverse complement strand
AGCAGCAAACCTGCAGACAATTATCTCAAGGTTCTGCCTGTATTGATAATGTCGGCGCACACACCAACACGCCACAGACAGTAACGTCATAGACATTACATTGAATGACTGAGAGATTCCATGCCAGATGTCCTGGGCTGACGGAGTGCTGATGTTATCTGATAGGTGGAGACGTCTGATAGGTGGAGACATGTCTGATGCTATCTGATAGGTGGAGACATGTCTGATGCTATCTGATAGGTGGAGACATGTCTGATGTTATCTGATAGGTGGAGACATGTCTGATGCTATCTGATAGGTGGAGACATGACATGTTATCTGTCAGGTGTCCTGGGCGCACACCTGTAAACTGTTACAGTAATACAACCCAGTCCTTAACTGTTACAGTAATACAACCCAGTCCTTAAACTGTTACAGTAATACAACCCAGTCCTTAAACTGTTACAGTAATACAACCCAGTCCTTAACTGTTACAGTAATACAACCCAGTCCTTAAACTGTTACAGTAATACAACCCAGTCCTTAACTGTTACAGTAATACAACCCAGTCCTTAAACTGTTACAGTAATACAACCCAGTCCTTAACTGTTACAGTAATACAACCCAGTCCTTAACCTGTTACAGTAATACAACCCAGTCCTTAACCTGTTACAGTAATACAACCCAGTCCTTAACCTGTTACAGTAATACAACCCAGTCCTTAAACTGTTACAGTAATACAACCCAGTCCTTAACTGTTACAGTAATACAACCCAGTCCTTAACCTGTTACAGTAATACAACCCAGTCCTTAACCTGTTACAGTAATACAACCCAGTCCTTAAACTGTTACAGTAAAACAACCCAGTCCTTAAACTGTTACAGTAATACAACCCAGTCCTTAAACTGTTACAGTAATACAACCCAGTCCTTAAACTGTTACAGTAAAACAACCCAGTCCTTAACTGTTACAGTAATACAACCCAGTCCTTAACCTGTTACAGTAATACAACCCAGTCCTTAAACTGTTACAGTAATACAACCCAGTCCTTAAACTGTTACAGTAATACAACCCAGTCCTTAAACTGTTACAGTAATACAACCCAGTCCTTAACCTGTTACAGTAATACAACCCAGTCCTTAACTGTTACAGTAATACAACCCAGTCCTTAAACTGTTACAGTAAAACAACCCAGTCCTTAACTGTTACAGTAATACAACCCAGTCCTTAAACTGTTACAGTAAAACAACCCAGTCCTTAACTGTTACAGTAATACAACCCAGTCCTTAAACTGTTACAGTAAAACAACCCAGTCCTTAAACTGTTACAGTAATACAACCCAGTCCTTAAACTGTTACAGTAAAACAACCCAGTCCTTAACTGTTACAGTAATACAACCCAGTCCTTAAACTGTTACAGTAATACAACCCAGTCCTTACACTGTTACAGTAATACAACCCAGTCCTTAACCTGTTACAGTAATACAACCCAGTCCTTAAACTGTTACAGTAACACAACCCAGTCCTTTAACTGTTACAGTAATACAACCCAGTCCTTAACCTGTTACAGTAATACAACCCAGTCCTTAAACTGTTACAGTAATACAACCCAGTCCTTAACTGTTACAGTAATACAACCCAGTCCTTTAACTGTTACAGTAATACAACCCAGTCCTTAACCTGTTACAGTAATACAACCCAGTCCTTAACTGTTACAGTAATACAACCCAGTCCTTTAACTGTTACAGTAATACAACCCAGTCCTTAAACTGTTACAGTAATACAACCCAGTCCTTAACCTGTTACAGTAATACAACCCAGTCCTTTAACTGTTACAGTAATACAACCCAGTCCTTAACCTGTTACAGTAATACAACCCAGTCCTTAACTGTTACAGTAATACAACCCAGTCCTTTAACTGTTACAGTAATACAACCCAGTCCTTAAACTGTTACAGTAATACAACCCAGTCCTTTAACTGTTACAGTAATACAACCCAGTCCTTTAACTGTTACAGTAATACAACCCAGTCCTTAACCTGTTACAGTAATACAACCCAGTCCTTAAACTGTTACAGTAATACAACCCAGTCCTTAACTGTTACAGTAATACAACCCAGTCCTTAAACTGTTACAGTAATACAACCCAGTCCTTAACCTGTTACAGTAATACAACCCAGTCCTTAAACTGTTACAGTAATACAACCCAGTCCTTTAACTGTTACAGTAATACAACCCAGTCCTTAACTGTTTCAGTAATTCAACCCAGTCCTTAACTGTTACAGTAATACAACCCAGTCTAAATCATATATATCAAGGGTGATTGGGTAAACTCCTTCTTTACCTCTGTCACAATCAAAAAAAACATTATTCATACACTGTTTTTCAATGGCAGCATCTAATAGTTCCCAAGCACCACTGCATTAGAGACCACACAGAGACCCCCCCCCCTAAAAGACTAACCTACAAGTCAGGTCATGTATTTACACTGCAGAACATAAATACTACGGTTTAACTAACCTGATGACTCACAATTATTTTTTTCATCATTCGCACGAGGGGCATGGGACTCAATAATGTCATCAGCGATTGGATCATCTCTAACCAATCAGCCAATGGCACATTTTCAAACGTTCGCTTTACCGACGTGTGTTCTGTCCCTGGAACAACCCAACCGTTTCTGGACCAATCAGAGCACCACAAATGTGTTTGCGTTTGTTGAAGGGTTCGGGAAATCCAGACTCAACGTGGAGAAGAAACGAACATCCGTGGGCGTGTCCTAGCATTTGGCATGAGTAAGGATTCTGGGTAGCCAGGCAAGGGTTTCACCCCACATTCCTACAGCCAGACAAAATGACTGTATTAGGATTAATATACTATTTATCTCAATTGCAATACGCAGACAGCTACCGAAGGTTATGGAGATGAATGCTGTTGTCAACTCTCAGAGGCCAAACCAATATGCCGTGCAGATAAATCATTCTTCATTTCTAAACATGTACGTTTTGACAAGGTAAATGTTATGGAACTGAAGGTCATTGAATGTCATAATTGAATGCAGGGTGAACAACAAAAAAAACATGGAAATACACTATTCTACAGCGTGGGAGGTCTTTGTGAGACCCATAAGGATTCAGATCTGGGTGTCTTGCATATTGATTAAGTCTGGACTACAATCTATAGCAGATATATTACATCGTTCATGAATAGCTTCTCAAATTTACTTTGGCTTTGTGGTCAACACACACACACACACACACACACACACACACACACACACACACACACACACACACACACACACACACACACACACACACACACACACACACACACAGTAAAACAACTCCAGACTTTACTTTAGAGGAAAACTAACAAGAGAAGACTGAAATGAGTGTGTGTGTGTGCGTGTGCGAGTGCTTTGACAGTCGTTTGGTCAGTTGTCTGTCAGTAACTATATGAACTCTGTTTCAGGTGTGAAGTGTGAGTCAGTGGCTGACATGCAGTAGCATGCAGGGATTTGTAGTCCTCCTGCTACTTCCTAAAACTACATCCTGTGTACTAATCATATTACGTGCTATTTAGTACGTACTGTTTAGTAATAACATATGTAGTAAGCACCAAATATCACTCTACTACGCATCCAAACTGAAAAGGTGTCATCTAACGCGTAATCACGCATGTATCCCGCTATTGGTTTCTATTCTGGTTATCAGCCGTTGTCAAACACACGTGAGTGTGAAAAGACGATTCTCTTCCTCAGTAGTGTGCAGAAAATGATACTTGATGAAAAGCTGAAATGAGTATTCTGGCATTTAAAGCATACTCAACTTTTGAAATTTCCCCATGGTATTCTGTAAAAAGTTGATATACACATACCCTAAAAGCCTAGTATTTAGAAGACAAGTGTGGGTATTGGGACTCAACCCAGTGAGTCTGTTAACTCAACGATCAACACCAAAGCCACTGATTCAGCAGTATGTATTACAGTTTCTCTCTCCAATAGGATTCTGTTATGAGGAGAGGGTCTCAATAAATGTTGATCCATTTCAGAAGGATGTGATGATCACAGTCAGACTAGAAAGGTGTTTATGATCACAGTCAAACTAGACTAAAGGTGTTTGGTTTAGCGCCATGTCTTATACCTTGGTACGTGGGGTGGAACAGGGATCACACACACACACAGGTATTTACACACCTGAAAACACACACACGTATTTACACACCTGAAAACACACACACGTATTTACACACCTGAAAACACAAAGCACACGTATTTACACACCTGAAAACACACACACACTTTTTACACACCTGAAAACACACACACACTTATTTATACACCTGAAAATACACACACACACATATTTATGACCTGAAAACACACACACACTTATTTACACACCTGAAAACACACACACACTAATTTATACACCTGAAAACACACACACTTATTTACACACCTGAAAACACACACACACTTATTTACACACCTGAAAACACACACACACTTATTTACACACCTGAAAACACACACAGGCATTCAGGGATGTGCAAACATATATCCCAGCATTCTTTATCCAGGTGGCATGTGTGTGTAAGGGTAAGGGTGTGTAAGGGTGTGTAATGGTGTGTAATGGTGTGTAAGGGTGGGTAATGGTGTGTAATGATGTGTAATGATGTGTAAGGGTGTGAACGGGTGTGTAATGATGTGTAATGATGTGTAATGGTGTGTAAGGGTGTACAAGGGTGTGTAATGGTGTGTAATGGTGTGTAATGATGTGTAATGGTGTGTAATGGTGTGCAAGGGTGTGTGTGTAAGGGTGTGCAAGGGTGTGTGTGTAAGGGTGTGTTATGGTGTGTAAGGGTGTGTAAGGTTGTGTAAAGGTGTGTAATGGTGTGTAAGGTTGTGTAAGGATGTGAAAGTGTGTGTAAGGTTGTGTAGGGGTGTGTAATGGTGGGTAAGGTTGTGTAAGGGTGTGTAATGGTGTGTAATGATGTGTAAGGGTGTGTATGGGTGTGTAAGGGTGTGTAATGATGTGTAATGGTGTGTAAGGGTGTGTAAGGGTGTGTAATGATGTGTAATGATGTGTAAGGGTGTGTAATGATGTGTAATGGTGTGTAATGGTGTGCAAGGGTGTGTGTAAGGGTGTGTTATGGTGTGTAAGGGTGTGTAAGGTTGTGTAAAGGTGTGTAAGGTTGTGTAAGGGTGTGTAATGGTGTGTAAGGTTGTGTAGGGTGTGTGTGTAAGGGTGTGTTATGGTGTGTAAGGTTGTGTAAGGGTGTGAAAGTGTGTGTAAGGTTGTGTACGGGTGTGTGTGTAAGGGTGTGCAAGAGTGTAAGTGTGTGTAAGGGTGTGTGTGTAAGGGTGTGCAATGGTGTGTAAGGATGTGTCATGTTGTGTAATGGTGTGTAAGGGTGTGTAAGGGTGTGCAAGAGTGTGCAAGAATGTAAGTGTGTGTAAGGTTGTGTAAGGCTGTGTAATAATGTGTAAGGGTGTGTAAGGTTGTGTAAGGTTGAATAAGGGTGTGTATAAGTGTGTGTAAGTGTGTAAGGGTATATATGTAGTTGTGTGTAAGAGGGCTGGGCAATATATTTCGATTTAATTTGATTTGACCCGAGACACTTGAGGGGTGGAAGCTCCGTGAGGCCAACTTCCCAAGACTGAGCAATCTTGCAAAGAAGTACTTATGCATTCCTGCTACAACTGCCCCTTCGTAGAGGGTCATCAGCACATGTGGGAACATTGTAACATGTCACAGGGCATGCCTCAAGCCTGAGTCGATAGATAGGCTTGTCTTACTCTCCAGAAACCTATTGGAGCAAAGTAAAATAACATTGCTTTGTTTGACAGCAGTTTAGTAATCTTTCTGTTATTTTGCACATTTTCAGGGATACAGAAGGCATGTTTTCCTTCTTATTTAAACATTTTTTTTATGTACAATGATGTCAGCCTGGCAAGTGTTGTTGATCATTTGTTAGTTTGCGCATTTAGGCCTAATGCGATTGTTGATTTCTTCACTTATTCTTCACTTCAATTATGTATTTTTATTGTTTCTTTCTACATTTCTGAAAAAATAATGATATTACTCTTAGACCACATCGCCACATTTAATTTTTAACATGTATTAACTAGGCAAGTCAGTTAAGAACAAATTCTTATTTACAATGACAGCCCAGGAACAGTGGGTTAACAACTGCCTTGTTCAGGGGCAGAAAGACAGATTTTTACCTTGTCAGCTCGGGGATTCGATCCAGCAACCTTTCAGTTACTGGCCCAATGCTCTAACCACTAGGCTACCTGCTGCCCGTGTAAGTTTGTGTAAGGGTGTGTAAGAGTGTGTAAGGTTGTGTAAGAGTGTGTAAGGTTGTGTAAGAGTGTGTGTGTGTAAGGGTGTGTGTGTAAGAGTGTGTGTGTGTAAGGGTGCGTGTGTCGGTTACATTGTGTAAACATTTACTGTTTGTCCCATAATAATGCATTTCACCGCCTCCAGCTCCTTATCCCAAACTGATATTTCTCCTCAGTCAGACAGAACACTGTGTGTGTGTGTGTGTTAATATTTCCCTCAGTGAAATAGAACATTTCCCATCACAAATCCAACTAACTTTCAGGATCGACGCAAAATAAATCTGTTCCACAAACAGTGTTCCGGCAGCATAAACATTACTGCAGCAACATACCATACATCAGCTCTCCAGTGTGTGTGTGTGTGTGTGTTTGTGTGGCGGAGGGGTTGTGTGTATATGTGTGTGTGTTTGTGTGGCAGCCCCTTCAGAAAACCTCTCTGAGATTCCAATCTGTTTGGTTTGTAGCTTGCTCTCTGGAGTGGAAGGTTTGAAAACAGAAACGTTCTACAGTGTGTGTTGTCTGCTGTGGACAGATGGATGGGGACAGGAAGGAGTGACGAACCACCTGGATGTGGAGGTGCTGTTGGAAGGATGGGGTTGAAGGTCAAAATACAAAATAAAAACACTGTAATAAAAATAATAAAAATGAGAGCCATCTCATACAAACACAAACACACAAACTCTCTCACACCCACTGTGGTAACAGACTAAACTGTCCAAAGGTCTGAAGGACTCTTAGACTAACCCTGAGTTGATTGTCCACAGCCAATTTAAATCTGTGACACACACACAGATGTACGCATACGCGCACACACAGACTGACGAACGCACGTGTGCACACAAATGTGCATGCGCACGCACACACACGCACACACACACACACACACACACACTGTCCCCAGCATTATATCCAGCAATTTCCGCTGTGTCCTGCCCTAACTCTCCAGAGATTCCCAAATCCTGCTGTTATTTTTATCGATCGCTCTCAGCCTCCGGCGCCTGTGTGTGTGTACACACAAATACACACACGCTTTCAAGGAGCGGGACACTAATATGGACGCTTAAAATAAATCTCACTACGACCTCCGACGAGCCATCAAACCAGCAAAGACTCAATACAGGACTATATAATATCCTCAATAATATCCTACTACTCTATGCTCTGACGCTCATCGGATGTGGAAGGGATTGTAAACTATCACGTATTACAAAGGAAAACCCAGTCATGAGCTTCCCAGCGACGGCAGCCTACCAGAAGAGCTAAATGCCATCAATACTCGCTTCGAGGTAAGCAACACTGAACCGTGCATGAGAGCACCAGTTGTTCCGGACGACTGTGTGATCACGCTCTCCGTAGCCGATGTGAGTAAGACCTTTAAACAGGATGACATTCACAAGGTCACAGGGCCAGACAGATTAGGGGACATGCGCTGACCAGCTGGCGGGTGTCTTCACTGACATTTTCAACCTCTCCCTGACCGAGTCTGTAAAACCTACATGTTTCAAGCAGACCACCATTATCCCTGTGCCCAAGGTAAGCTGTGTAAATGACTATCGCCTTGTAGCACTCACATCTGTAGTCATAAAAGGATGGTCATGGCTCACATCAACACCATTATCCCAGGCACCCTGTTACCCACCCCAATTTGCATACAGCCCCAACAGATACACAGATGATGACATCTCTATTGCACTCCACACTTCCCTCTCCCACCTGGACGTGTGGAACACGTACTATGTGAGAATGCTGTTGATTGGCTACAGCTCAGCGTAGTGCCTTCCAAGCTCATCACTAAGCTCAGGATCCTGGGACTGAACACCTCATTCTGCATCTGGATCCTGGACTTCCTGACGGGCCACCTCAAGATGGTGAGGGTGGTGAGCAACACATCCGCCATGCTGACCCTCAACATGGGGGCCCCTCAGTGGTGTGTGCTTAGTCCCCTCCTGTACTCCCTCTTCCCTAAGGGTGTAATGATACACAGTTCGGTATGGGGACCTTGGATAGGTCCGTACTGGTAACACGAATGAATACAAATTATATATATATAAATAATAACACTGGGCCTATCAGCTTTTGTATGCATCTTGAGTAAATCTGATTTCAGGATTTTCAGTTAAAACAGCAAAAGCACATTGTAATCAAAATTAAAATCTTAATTGCCGAATTTCAAACTGTCTTTTTGTGAGGCACAGCCGGGATCTAGTTCGTACAATGGTGAGGTGGATAAAGATCCAAGATACTTCATTGCCACACAAAGTCGGTGGTATGTGTTTACGGGACAGCATGGTATCTCTGAAGGTTGGTGGTATGTGTTTACGGTACAGCATGGTATCTCTGAAGGTCGGTGGTATGTATTTATGGTATCTCTGAAGGTTGGTGGTATGTATTTATGGTATCTCTGAAGGTCGGTGGTATGTGTTTACAGGACAGCATGGTATCTCTGAAGGTTGGTGGTATGTGTTTACAGGACAGCATGGTATCTCTGAAGGTTGGTGGTATGTATTTATGGTACAGCATGGTATCTCTGAAGGTTGGTGGTATGTGTTTACAGGACAGCATGGTATCTCTGAAGGTTGGTGGTATGTGTTTACGGGACAGCATGGTATCTCTGAAGGTTGGTGGTATGTGTTTACAGGACAGAATGGTATCTCTGAAGGTTGGTGGTATGTGTTTACAAGACAGAATGGTATCTCTGAAGGTTGGTGGTATGTGTTTACAGGACAGCATGGTATCTCTGAAGGCTGGTGGTATGTATTTATGGTACAGCATGGTATCTCTGAAGGTTGGTGGTATGTATTTACAGAACAGAATGGTATATCTGAAGGCTGGTGGTATGTGTTTACAGGACAGCATGGTATCTCTGAAGTGCAACAATTATACTGTACAATTCTGTTGTTGTTTTGCCTCTGTACTCCAGAGCCAAAACATGATACAATGAATATAAAGAGCAGATTGTCAGCTTTAATTTGAGAGTATTTTCATCCATATTAACCTTTTAGATGGTGAACCTTTTAGATATTACAGAACTTTATGTACATAGCCCCCCTATTTTATTGGACCAAAAACCTTGATCCAAATTCACAAATGTGTTTTAAAGGAGTCAAAAGTTTAGTATTTGGTCCCAGATTCCTAGCGCGCAATGATTACATCTGTCACGTGTACACTAGGAGTCAGGAAGCAAGTACAGGGAGTGAATTTAATAATAAATTAAACATCAAATCAAAGTTTATTTGTCACGTGCGCCAAATACAACAGGTGTAGTTCACCTTACAGTGAAATGCTCACTTACAGGCTCTAACCAACAGTGCAAAAAAGGTATTAGGTGAACAATAGGTAGGTAAAGAAATAAAACAACAGTAAAAAGACAGTGAAGAATAACAGTAGCGAGGCTACATACAGTAGCGAGGCTATAATACAGGCGCCGGTTAGTCAGGCTGATTGAGGTAGTATGTACATGTAGATATGGTTAAAGTGACTATGCATATATGATGAACAGAGAGTAGCAGTAGCGTAAAAGAGGGGTTGGCGGACTACCACTGTAGTAGGACTACCATCCTGCAAACTTGATGATTGAGTTGGAGGAGTGCATGGCCACGCAGTCGTGGGTGAACAGGGAGTACAGGAGAGGGCTCAGAACGCACCCTTGTGGGGCCCCAGTGTTGAGGATCAGCGGGGTGGAGATGTTGTTACCTACCCTCACCACCTGGGGGCGGCCCGTCAGGAAGTCCAGTACTCAGTTGCATAGGCCGGGGTCGAGACCCAGGGTCTCGAGCTTGATGACAAGCTTGGAGGGTACTATGGTGTTAAATGCTGAGCTGTAGTCGATGAACAGCATTCTCACATAGGTATTCCTCTTGTCCAGATGGGTTAGGGCAGTGTGCAGTGTGGTTGCGATTGCATCGTCTGTGGACCTATTGGGGAGGTAAGCAAATTGGAGTGGGTCTAGGGTGTCAGGTAGGATGGAGGTGATATGGTCCTTGACTAGTCTCTAAAAGCACTTCATGATGACGGAAGTGAGTGCTACGGGGCGGTAGTCATTTGGCTCAGTTACCTTAGCTTCCTTGGGAACAGGAACAATGGTGGCGGCCCTCTTGAAGCATGTGGGAACAGCAGACTGGGTTAATGATTGATTGAATATGTCTGCAAACACACCGGCCAGCTGGTCTGCACATGCTCTGAGGACGCGGCTGGGGATGCTGTCTGGGCCTGCAGCCTTGCGAGGGTTAACACGTTTAAATGTTTTACTCACATCGGATGCAGTGAAGGAGAGTCCGCAGGTTTTGGTAGCGGGCCGTGGCAGTGGAACTGTATTGTCCTCAAAGCGAGCAAAGAAGTTGTTTAGTCTGTCTGGGAGCAAGACATCCTGGTCCGTGACGTGGCTGGTTTTCTTTTTGTAATCCGTGATTGACTGTAGACCCTGCCACATACCTCTCGTGTCTGAGCCCTTGAATTGCGACTCTACTTTGTCTCTATACTGACGCTTAGCTTGTTTGATTGAATTGCGGAGGGAATTGCTACACTGTTTGTATTCGGTCATGTTTCCGGTCACCTTGGCCTGGTTAAAAGCAGTGGTTTGCGCTTTCAGTTTCACGCGAATGCTGCCATAAATCCACGGTTTCTGGTTTGGGAATGTTTTAATAGTTGCTGTGGGTACGACATCGCCGATGCACTTGCTAATAAACTCGCTCACCGAATCAGATCGAAGCAATCTTGAAGCGTGGAATCAGATTGGTCGGACCAGTGTTGAAAAGACCTGAGCGCGGGAGCTTCCTGTTTTAGTCTCTGTCTATAGGCTGGGAGCAACAAAATGGAGTCGAGGTCAGCTTTTCCGAAAGGAGGGCAGGGGAGGGCCTTATATGCATCGCGGAAGTTAGAATAACAATGATCCAGGGTTTTACCAGCCCCGGTAGCACAATCGATATGCTGATAGAATTTAGAGAGTCCTGTTTTCAGATTAGCCTTGTTAAAATCCGAGGCTACAATGTATGCAGCCTCAGGATATGTGGTTTCCAGTTTACAAAGAGTCAAATAAAGTTAGTTCGGGGCCATCGATGTGTCTGCTTGGGGGGGAATATATGCGGCTGTGATTATAGTCGAAGAGAAGGTGACTCTACTCTCCAGCATTAGCCTACAGTTAAACCCATTAAAGAATGTGTTGAATGTGGAGGTACTCCAGCATTAGCCTACAGTTAAACCCGTTAAAGAATGTGATGAATGTGTTGGCACTACAGCATGAACCTACAGTTAAACCCATTAAATTACGTGACGAATGGGCTCCGACCTTATAGAGCATGGCTTTAAAAAAGTTGACTCTACTCTATCTCCACGCACACCCCATACTCCAGAACCAGGTCAAAGGTCAAATTGAGCTGTTTACATGCAGTTACTCATCCAATGAAAACAAGAGACATTACAAAACATATTTTCTGAAGGATGTCCACGGTAAAGACACAATCCTGTGGAATCTTTCTGGAAGTATTTTCCTCTGTTTGAGTGACAGTGAACGTTTCACACAATCTCATTGGAAAACATAAGCTTTCAGTTTAAAGTGGTCTCGGACACGGGTTTGAAGTATTTCCTGCACAAAAGCTCTGACATTTTCCAGACATTAGAATGCTTAGGTAATGCCTGATCCCCATCCCTTCAAATAGGTAATGCCTGGGCATCAAAGATCCCCATCCCTTCAAATACGTTATTTCTGTGACATGTCCACAGGCTGACACTAGGAAGAGAGAGAGGGGGGAGAGAGAGAGGGAAGAACAGAGAGAAAGGGAGTGAGAGAGAGAGAGGGGGAGAGAGAGAGGAAGAGAGAGAGAGAGGGGGAGAAAGAGGGAGATACAGAGGAAGAGAGAAAGAGAGAGAGAAAGAAAGAGAGAGAAAGAGAGAGAGAGGGAGAAAGAGGGACAGAAAGAGGGAGCGAAAGAGGAAGAGAGAGAGAGAGAGAGAGAAAGAGGGAGAGGGAGAGAGAAGAACAGAGAGAGAGACAGAAAGAAAGAGAGGGAGAGAGAGAGAGGGAGAGAGAGAGAGAGAGAGTGAGATAGAGAGAGAGAGACAGAGAGAGAGAGAGAGAGAGAGATAGGGAGAGAAAGAGGGAGAGGGAAAGAGAAGAACAGAGAGAGAGATGGAGAGAAAGAGGGAGAGGGAGAGAGAAGAACAAAGAGAGAGATATAGGGAGAGAGAGAGGGAGAGGGAGAGAGAAGAACAGAGAGAGAGACAGAGAGAAAGAGAGGGAGAGAGAGAGAGAGAGAGAGGGAGAGAGAGAGAGAGCGGGATAGAGAGAGAGAGAGACAGAGAGAGAGAGAGAGAGAGAGAGAGAGAGATAGGGAGAGAAAGAGGGAGAGGGAGAGAGAAGAACAGAGAGAGAGAGATAGGGAGAGAAAGAGGGAGAGGGAAAGAGAAGAACAGAGAGAGAGAGAGATGGAGAGAAAGAGGGAGAGGGAGAGAGAAGAATAGAGAGGGAGAGATAGGGAGAGAGAGAGGGAGAGGGAGAGAGAAGAACAGAGAGGGAGAGATAGGGAGAGAGAGAGGGAGAGGGAGAGAGAAGAACAGAGAGGGAGAGATAGGGAGAGAGAGAGGGAGAGGGAGAGAGAAGAACAGAGAGGGAGAGATAGGAAGAGAGATAGGGAGAGGGAGAGAGAAGAACAGAGAGGGAGAGAGGGCAACTATGAAGGCAGAGGACTACGTGTCCATGAAGGCATGCAACACTGAATACGCACACACACACACAGGCTTTTCTGGCTTAACACAAAGACTACTTATGCAAACTTTGTCATTTGTTCAACTCGTGATGTCGTGTCATAATGCCATCTTCGGAGTAATACCAACAACTAGACAACTAGACAACTTACAGCCTGTCTGATGTCAATCATCTGAATATAGAATTATTTTAGAAAGAGGAATCCTTACAACACATGAAGTAGCATAATCTTCAAGACAGACACACGGTGTCCGATACACACAACACTAAGACGGATCAGTCAGAGCTCTTTATTGTTGCTGTCTGTTGGTGAGTGGATAGCAATGATATGTCATCCCTGGGTCGACCAATACCATAATAGTCTTTCACCCAGCACACACACACACACACACACACACACACACACACACACACACACACACACACACACACACACACCTGGTAATGCTGTGATAAGGGACATAAAGCCGTCGGGTGAGGGATGGTGAAATGTTTAAGGCTTTAATTACATGGTTGGCTAACGTGAGCCTAGTGGCTCTCTGGCTGGCAGGAAATTACAGTATCACTGTCTCCACACACAGACAGACAGACAGACAGACAGACAGACAGACAGACAGACAGACAGACGGAACTGTCTCTCTGTCCGGTGCAGCTTGGAAACAGCATCAGTGCCTAAGGTGACAGAAATGAATGCAAAAGCTAGTGGCCACTTGGGCGGCAGGTAGCTTAGCAGTTAGCATGTTGGACAAGTAACCAAAAGGTTGCTGGATCAAATCCCCGAGCTGACAAAGTAAAAATCTGTCGTTCTGCCCCTGGACAAGGCAGTTAACCCACTGTTCCCTGGTAGGCAGTCTTTGTAAATAAGAATTTGTTCTTCACTGACATGCTTAGTTAAATAAAGTTCAAATATATATATTTTTTTATTATGCTTAGAGTAATAAGACATCTTATTCTAATGATGTTTTTTATTTTATATAATAAATAAAAATGGTCATATTAAATTACGATTAACTCCCCAACGGGCTCGGGAGAGGCGAAGGTCAAGTCATGCATCCTCCGAACCCGCCAAACCGCGCTCCTTAACACCCGCCCGCTTAACCCGGAAGCCAGCCAATGTGTCGGAGGAAACACCAGTCAGCTGACCACCAGGGTCAGCCTGCAGACGCCCAACCCGCCACAAGGAGTCGCTAGAGCGCGATGAGCCAAGTAAAGCCCCTTCGGGCCAAACCCTCCCCTGACAAACCCTCCCATGACAAACCCTCCCCTGACAAACCCTCCTCTGACAAACCCTCCTCTGACAAACCCTCCCCTGACAAACCCTCCCCTGACAAACCCTCCCCTAACCCGGATAACGCCTGGCCAGTTGTGCTCCGCCCTATGGGACTCCCGGTCACGGCCGGTTATGACACCGTTTGGGAATCGAACCCGGGTATGAAGTGAAGCCTTAGAGCGTTGCTCCACTCGGGAGGAGGCTGAACGTGTTTTAACCGTTGCCTTGTCCAACGGTGACCTTTTTGGGCCGTAAAAACAAAGATCCAAGTGAGTACAGCAACCTAATCTATTTATAGCAACAACAGAACCATGTCACAATAGTTACTGAATCACAACAAAGCAAGAAACAAATACTGTGTATAAACAATAGAAGTATTAATAGCCAAGGCACTGTAAGTTGCCAGCTAAATCATTACATTCTCATTGCACACTAATTAGAGAGAAGAAAAAGTTTACCAACTTCCTGATTTCAATGAAAACAAGATAATTAATCTTTCAGAGACTTCTGTCAGAGAACTGAAAGAAATGTGAATCAATGACTAACGCATCCCTGGTGATGAGGACACTTGGGCTAAACTGCCAAACTAAAATCTTTACCAAACACGCCACCAGACGAAGCTCATGTTCAAATCAGAGAGAGAAAGATAGAGAAAGGGAGAGAGAGAGAGACAACACTGTACGTAGCCATAATATGACATTTAAAATGTCTCTATTCCTTTGAAACGTATGTGAGTGTAAATGTTTACTGTTCAAGTTTGATTGTTCATTTCACTTTTGTTTATAATCTATTTCACTTGCTTTGGCAATGTTAACACACGTTTCCCAAGGCGATAAAGACGCTTGAATTAAATAGTCCCACACTAGTCCACACTAGTCCACACTAGTCCCACACTAGTCCACACTAGTCCACACTAGTCCACACTAGTCCCACACTAGTCCCACACTAGTCCCACACTAGTCCACACTAGTCCCACACTAGTCACACTAGTCCCACACTAGTCCCACACTAGTCCCACACTAGTCCCACACTAGTCCACACTAGTCCCATACTAGTCCCATACTAGTCCCATACTAGTCCACACTAGTCCACACTAGTCCCACACTAGTCCACACTAGTCCACACTAGTCCACACTAGTCCCACACTAGTCCACACTAGTCCCATACTAGTCCCATACTAGTCCACACTAGTCCACACTAGTCCACACTAGTCCCACACTAGTCCACACTAGTCCCACACTAGTCCAACACTAGTCCACACTAGTCCACACTAGTCCCACACTAGTCCACACTAGTCCACACTAGTCCCATACTAGTCCACACTAGTCCACACTAGTCCACACTAGTCCACACTAGTCCCACACTAGTCCACACTAGTCCACACTAGTCCACACTAGTCCCACACTAGTCCACACTAGTCCACACTAGTCCCATACTAGTCCACACTAGTCCACACTAGTCCCACACTAGTCCACACTAGTCCCACACTAGTCCAACACTAGTCCACACTAGTCCCACACTAGTCCACACTAGTCCACACTAGTCCCATACTAGTCCACACTAGTCCACACTAGTCCACACTAGTCCACACTAGTCCAAAACTAGTCCACACTAGTCCCACACTAGTCCCACACTAGTCCACACTAGTCCCACACTAGTCCACACTAGTCCCACACTAGTCCAACACTAGTCCACACTAGTCCCACACTAGTCCACACTAGTCCACACTAGTCCCACACTAGTCCCACACTAGTCCCACACTAGTCCACACTAGTCCAACACTAGTCCCACACTAGTCCCACACTAGTCCCACACTAGTCCCACACTAGTCCCACACTAGTCCAACACTAGTCCAACACTAGCTAGTCCCATACTAGTCCAACACTAGTCCCACACTAGTCCCACACTAGTCCCACACTAGTCCACACTAGTCCCACACTAGTCCAACACTAGTCCCACACTAGTCCCACACTAGTCCCACACTAGTCCACACTAGTCCCACACTAGTCCCACACTAGTCCACACTAGTCCACACTAGTCCCACACTAGTCCCACACTAGTCCACACTAGTCCCACACTAGTCCCACACTAGTCCCACACTAGTCCACACTAGTCCCACACTAGTCCAACACTAGTCCCATACTAATCCACACTAGTCCCATACTAGTCCCACACTAGTCCAACACTAGTCCAACACTAGTCCAACACTAGTCCCATACTAGTCCAACACTAGTCCAACACTAGTCCCACACTAGTCCACACTAGTCCCACACTAGTCCCACACTAGTCCACACTAGTCCACACTAGTCCCACACTAGTCCCACACTAGTCCACACTAGTCCCACACTAGTCCCACACTAGTCCACACTAGTCCCACACTAGTCCAACACTAGTCCAACACTAGTCCAACACTAGTCCCATACTAGTCCAACACTAGTCCACACTAGTCCCACACTAGTCCCACACTAGTCCACACTAGTCCACACTAGTCCCACACTAGTCCCACACTAGTCCACACTAGTCCCACACTAGTCCAACACTAGTCCAACACTAGTCCAACACTAGTCCCATACTAGTCCAACACTAGTCCACACTAGTCCCACACTAGTCCAACACTACTCCCATACTAGTCCAACACTAGTCGCATACTAGTCCCATACTAGTCCAACACTAGTCCCATACTAGTCCACACTAGTCCCACACGAGTCCCACACTAGTCCCACATGAGTCCTATACTAGTCCCACACTAGTCCCACACTAGTCCAACACTAGTCCAACACTAGTCCAACACTAGTCCCATACTAGTCCAACACTAGTCCACACTAGTCCAACACTACTCCCATACTAGTCCAACACTAGTCCCATACTAGTCCCATACTAGTCCAACACTAGTCCCATACTAGTCCACACTAGTCCCACACGAGTCCTATACTAGTCCCATACTAGTCCCACACTAGTCCCATACTAGTCCCACACGAGTCCAACACTAGTCCCACACTAGTCCCATACTAGTCCCACACTAGTCCAACACTAGTCCCACACTAGTCCCACACTAGTCCCATACTAGCCCAACACTTGTCCCACACTTGTCCGACACTAGTCCCACACTAGTCCCACACTAGTCCCACACTAGCCCAACACTTGTCCCACACTAGTCCCACACTAGCCCAACACTTGTCCCACACTAGTCCCACACTAATCCAACACTAGCCCAACACTTGTCCCACACTAGTCCCACACTAGTCCCATACTAGTCCAACACTAATAATATACAGAGCAGGAGCAACTGAAAGCCTTGAGCAGACCTGATGTGTCGGCTTACTGAAACTGAGGCGATGTGGAGGGTGAGATCATGAATAAGCACTTGGCACCAGTGGAACCAATTAATCACCCTGTGTTTGTGTGTGTATATGTGTCCTAAGGGCATGATGAGACCACACACAGGAGAGGAGAGGAGAGGAGAGGAGAGGAGAGGAGAGGAGAGGAGAGGAGAGGAGAGGAGAGGAGAGGAGAGGAGAGGAAAGGAGTAGAGAGGAGAGGACTGGAGAGGACTGGAGAGGACTGGAGAGGAGAGGGGTAGAGAGGAGAGGACTGGAGAGGACTGGAGAGGACTGGAGAGGAGAGGGGTAGAGAGGAGAGGACTGGAGAGGACTGGAGAGGGGTAGAGAGGAGAGGAGAGCAGAGGAGTGTAGGGGAGGAAAGGAGTAGAGAGGAGAGGACTGGAGAGGAGAGGAGTAGAGAGGAGTAGAGAGGAGAGGACTGGAGAGTAGTGGAGTAGAGAGGAGGGGAGTAGAGAGGAGAGGACTGGAGAGGGGTAGAGAGGAGAGGAGAGGAGAGCAGAGGAGTAGAGGAGAGGAAAGGAGTAGAGAAGAGAGGAGAGGACTGGAGAGGAGAGGAGAGGAGAGGAGAGGAGAGGATAGGAAAGGAGTAGAGAGGAGAGGACTGGAGAGGACTGGAGAGGACTGGAGAGGAGAGGACTGGAGAGGGGTAGAGAGGAGAGGACTGGAGAGGACTGGAGAGGACTGGAGAGGAGAGGAGAGGGGTAGAGAGGAGAGGACTGGAGAGGACTGGAGAGGAGAGGAGAGGGGTAGAGAGGAGAGGACTGGAGAGGGGTAGAGAGGAGAGGAGAGGAGAGCAGAGGAGTATAGGGGATGAAAGGAGTAGAGAGGAGAGAGGTAGAGAGGAGAGGACTGGAGAGGACTGGAGAGGGGTAGAGAGGAGAGGAGAGCAGAGGAGTATATTGGAGGAAAGGAGTAGAGAGGAGAGGAGAGGACTGGAGAGGAGTAGCGAGGAGAAGAGTAGAGAGGAGAGGACTGGAGAGGAGAGGAGTAGAGAGGAGGGGAGTAGAGAGGAGAGGACTGGAGAGGGGTAGAGAGGAGAGGAGAGGAGAGGGGAGGAGAGGGTGTTGTGCCCTAATTTCAACCCTTAGGTTCATCTCAGAGAAACGAGTATAGGCATAAACAAGCTGGGGAATCATTCCTCCCAGACTACCATATCAAATTATTACAATGTCTCATCTCTTCCTCTCAGATCTAGGAGACGTGCCTAGGGTCAGGGGTATAGAGGTCAGAGGATTAGAGATCAGAGTGTAAAGAGTTCAGAGGGTGTAGAGGTCAGAGGGTGTAGATGTCAGAGGATATAGAGGTCAGGGGTATAGAGGTCAGGGGTATAGAGGTCAGAGGTTATAGAGGTCAGGGGTATAGAGGTCAGAAGTTTAGACGTCAGGGGGTATAGAGGTCTGAGCTTTAGAGGTCAGGGGGTATAGAAGTCTGAGCTTTAGAGGTCAGGGGGTATAAAGGTCAGAGGGTATAGAAGTCAGGGTGTATAAAGGTCAAGGGGTGTAGAGGTCAGAGGGTATAGGGGTCAGGGTTATAGAGCTCATGGGTATAGAGGTCAGAAGTTGTAGAGGACAGAGGGTATAGAAGTCAGAGGGTATAGAGGTCAGAGGGTATAGAGGTCAGGGGGTATAGGGGTCAGGGTTATAGAGCTCAGGGGTAAAGAGGTCAGAGGGTGTAGAGGTCAGAGGGTATAGAGGTAAGAGGGTAAAGAGTTCAGAGCATGCAGAGTTCAGAGGGTGTAGATGTCAGAGGGTGTAGAGGTCAGAGGGTGTAGAGGTCAGAGGGTATAGAGATCAGAGGGTGTAGAGGTCAGAAGGTATAGAGGTCAGAGGGTGTAGAGGTCAGAGGGTATAGAGATCAGAGGGTATAGAGGCCAGTGGGTGTAGAGGTCAGAGGGTGTAGAGGTCAGAGGGTGTAGAGGTCAGAGGGTGTAGAGGTCAGAGGGTGTAGAGGTCAGAGGGTATAGAGGTCAGAGGGTGAAGAGGTCAGTGGGTGTAGAGGTCAGAGGGTATAGAGGTAAGAGGGTGAAGAGGTCAGAGGGTGAAGAGGTCAGTGGTTGTAGGTATTTGGTATTTTAATAGGATCCTCTTTAGTCGATTCTCTTCCAGGGTTCACACACACATGAAACATGACATACAGTAGCACAAAGGTTCAATCCAATGTTCCATCAATCGAGTAGCTCAGAGATCCAAGACCCAGAAAACCTAGAAATATGGATCAATAAAACCTCCTGTCTGTTAGCAATCTGCTTCTTCTTACATCCAGCAGTCAGTCTCCTAATAGTCTATTAGATGGAGTTCAATAAGTCAGTCTCCTGATAGTCTATTAGATGGAGTTCATTAAGTCAGTCTCCTGATAGTCTATTAGATGGAGTTCATTAAGTCAGTCTCCTGATAGTCTATTAGATGGAGTTCATTAAGTCAGTCTCCTGATAGTCTATTAGATGGAGTTCAATAAGTCAGTCTCCTGATAGTCTATTAGATGGAGTTCAATAAGTCAGTCTCCTGATAGTCTATTAGATGGAGTTCAATAAGTCAGTCTCCTGATAGTCTATTAGATGGAGTTCAATAAGTCAGTCTCCTGATAGTCTATTAGATGGAGTTCAATAAGTCAGTCTCCTGATAGTCTATTAGATGGAGTTCAATAAGTCAGTCTCCTGATAGTCTATTAGATGGAGTTCATTAAGTCAGTCTCCTGATAGTCTATTAGATGGAGTTCAATAAGTCAGTCTCCTGATAGTCTATTAGATGGAGTTCAATAAGTCAGTCTCCTGATAGTCTATTAGATGGAGTTCAATAAGTCAGTCTCCTGATAGTCTATTAGATGGAGTTCATTAAGTCAGTCTCCTGATAGTCTATTAGATGGAGTTCATTAAGTCAGTCTCCTGATAGTCTATTAGATGGAGTTCAATAAGTCAGTCTCCTGATAGTCTATTAGATGGAGTTCAATAAGTCAGTCTCCTGATAGTCTATTAGATGGAGTTCAATAAGTCAGTCTCCTAATAGTCTATTAGATGGAGTTCAATAAGTCAGTATCCTGATAGTCTATTAGATGGAGTTCAATAAGTCAGTCTCCTAATAGTCTATTAGATGGAGTTCAATAAGTCAGTCTCCTGATAGTCTATTAGATGGAGTTCAATAAGTCAGTCTCCTGATAGTCTATTAGATGGAGTTCAATAAGTCAGTCTCCTGATAGTCTATTAGATGGAGTTCAATAAGTCAGTCTCCTGATAGTCTATTAGATGGAGTTCATTAAGTCAGTCTCCTGATAGTCTATTAGATGGAGTTCAATAAGTCAGTCTCCTGATAGTCTATTAGATGGAGTATATAAAGTCAGTCTCTTGATAGTTCATTAAAGAGGAGGAGGAAGGAGGAAGAAAGGGGGAGGAGTCTGACATACACTGAGTATACACAACATTAAGAACACCTGCTGTTTCTTTAGACTGACCAGGTGAATCCAGGTGGAAGCTAGGATGCCTTATTGATACCACTTGTTAAATCCACTTCAATCAGTGTAGATGAAGGGGAGGAGACAGGAGAAGGATTGAGACATTAGAGACATGGATTGTGGGTGTGTGCCATTGAGAGGGTGTATGGGCAAGACAAAACATGTAATTGCCTGGCAGTAGTAAGTGGTTGTAGTTGCCAGGTGTACCGGTTTGCATTAAGGTTCTACAGGATGCTTGGTGATTAAGGTACTACAGGAGGCTTGGTGATTGAGGTACAGCAGGAGGCTTGGTGATTAAGGTTCTACAGGAGGCTTGGTGATTAAGATACTACAGGGGGCTCAGTGATTAAGGTTCTACAGGAGGCTTGGTGATTAAGGTACTACAGGAGGCTTGGTGATTAAGGTACTACAGGAGGCTTGGTGATTGAGGTACAGCAGGAGGCTTGGTGATTAAGGTTCTACAGGAGGCTTGGTGATTAAGGTACTACAGGGGGCTCAGTGATTAAGGTTCTACAGGAGGCTTGGTGATTAAGGTACTACAGGAGGCTTGGTGATTAAGGTTCTACAGGAGGCTTGGTGATTAAGGTTCTACAGGAGGCTTGGTGATTAAGAAACTACAGGGGGCTCAGTGATTAAGGTTCTACAGGAGGCTTGGTGATTAAGGTACTACAGGAGGCTTGGTGATTAAGGTACTACAGGAGGCTTGGTGATTAAGGTACTACAGGAGGCTTGGTGATTAAGGTACTACAGGAGGCTTGGTGATTAAGGTACTACAGGAGGCTTGGTGATTAAGGTACTACAGGAGGCTTGGTGATTAAGGTTCTACAGGAGGCTTGGTAACTAAGGTTCTACAGGAGGCTTGATATCTAAGGTTCTACAGGAGGCTTGATATCTAAGGTTCTACAGGAGGCTTGATATCTAAGGTACTACAGGAGTCTTGATATCTAAGGTTCTACAGGAAGATGATAGTTGTGTTTCCTAATCTCCTCTAAGATCTGTGTTCTTCCCCAGAGAGAAGGCAGGGTGTTTTGATGTATCACAACAAACCAATATCTCCTTCTACATACCTAAACCTACAGTATCTATGTGAAGGGCAAACATGAAACGGTGGTACATTAAAGTGAAAAAACAACAAATACAATTTATCTTTTTAAAAAAAAATTTTTTTTATGTTTGAGTACCAAATGTTTGAACACCAAAATGATATAGAACCTGATGAAGCACTGCAGGCCGACAACGAGAGGTGGTGATTGGTTGAAAATAAATAGATAAAAGAATCTCAATAAAAGAGGTCCTGGTCTTCAATAAGGGGCTGTTACAACTAGCAACAACATCATTTATTATTATTTTATTTTTTAAAACCTTTTTTGACTCCTGTCTGCTAGGTGTTAGGTCATGTTTGGTGTTCAAGATCCCCAATAGGATTTCCATGACACATATCTGCCAAGCCACATTATCAGCGTTTAAAAGCCTGAGATCACACGCCCTGTCCCCTCGTGTCCCCGTCATTATCTCCGTGACATCATTGGCAGTTATTAGTGACACTAAGGTCTGTAGAGGTACCCGTCTATCACTCTCACAGCTCGTTAGCCGGAGCAAAGCCGGAGCTACCGAAGAACGCTTGCCTTTGCACGCTGGATAGCAGGAACGTCAGTGTCAATGAAGGCCAAATGGAACCCACAGGACCCTGAACAGACTCTTCCCCAAAGCTACAAAACTGTTCAATAGTTAACCAAATAGTTACCAGGATTATCTGCATTGACCCTCTTTGATTCATCACATACACTGTTGTTACTGTTTATTGTCTATCCTCGTGCCTAGTCACTTTATTCCTAGCTATATGTACATACACTACATGGCCAAAAGTGTGTAGACACCTGCTCGTCGAACATCTCGTTCCAAAATCATGGGCATTAACATGGAGTTGGTCCCCCCCCTTTGCTGCTATAACAGCCTCCACTATTCTGGGAAGGCTTTCAACTATATGCTGGACTTGCTGCGGGGACTTGCTTCCATTCAGCCACAAGAGCATTAGTGAGGTCGGGCACTGATGTTGGGCGATTAGGCCTGGCTCGCAGTCGGTTCACACCGATCTCAACAGACCAATTCTGTACAGACCTCGCTTTGTGCACAGGGGCATTGTCATGCTGAAACAGGAAAGGGCCTTTTGGAAACAGAATCGTCTAGAATGTCATTGTATGCAGTTGCGTTAAGATTTTCCACTGGAACTAACGTGCCTGAACCATGAAAAACAGCACCAGACCCATTATCCTGCCTCCACCAAAATTTACAGTGGTCACTATGCATACGGGCAGGTAGCGTTCTCCTGGCATCCACCAAACCCAGAATTGTCCGTCGGACTGCCAGATAGTGAAGCGTGATTCATCACTCAAGAGAACGCATTTCCGTTGCTCCAGAGATGAATGGCAGCGAGCTTTACACCACTCCAGCCGACGCTTGGCATTGCGCATGGGGATCATAGGCTTGTGTGAGGCTGCTCGGCCAGGGAAGCCCATTTCATGAAGCTCTCGACAAACAGTTATTGTGCTGATGATGCTTCCGGAGGCAGTTTTGAACTCGTTAGTGAGTGTTGCAACCAAGGACAGACAATGTACGCACAACACACTTCAGCACAACACACTTCAGCACAACACACTTCAGCACAACACACTCCAGTTCTGTGCGCTTTTGTGGCCTACCACTTCACATCTAAGCCGTTGTTGCTCCTATATTTTTCCACTTCACAATAACAGCACCTACAGTTGACTGGGGGCAGCTCTAGCAGGGCATACATTTGATGAACTGACCTGTTGGAAAGGTGGCATCCTATGAAAGTGCCACTGTTGAAAGTCACTGAGCTTTTCAGTAAGGCCATTCTACTGCCAATGTCTGTCTATGGAGATTGCATGGCTGTGTGCTCGATATTATACACCTGTCAGCAACGGGTGTGGCTGAAATAGCAGAATCCACTCATTTGAAGGCATGTCGACATACTTTTGGCTATGTAGTGTACCTCCATTACCTCGTACCTCTGCACATCAACTCTACTGGTACCCCGTTTATATAGCCAAGTTATTACCTCGTATGCCTGGACATCGATTCTACTGGTACCCAGTTTATATCCAAGTTATCATTACTCATTGTGTGTTTACAGTGATGGACCACACAGTGATGGAAAACACAGTGATGGAAAACACAGTGATGGAATACAATGTGATGGAACACACAGTGATGGAATACAATGTGATGGAACACACAGTGATGGAACATACAGTGATGGAACACACAGTGATGGAATACAACGTGATGGAACACACAGTGATGGAACACACAGTGATGGAATACAACGTGATGGAACACACAGTGATGGAACACAACATGATGGAACACACAGTGATGGAATACAACATGATGGAACACACAGTGATGGAACACACAGTGATGGAACACAGTGATGGAATACAACATGATGGAACACACAGTGATGGAACACACAGTGATGGAACACAGTGATGGAATACAACGTGATGGAACACACAGTGATGGAACACAGTGATGGAATACAACATGATGGAACACACAGTGATGGAACACAGTGATGGATCACACAGTGATGGAATACAATGTGATGGAACACACAGTGATGGAACATGCAGTGATGGAACACACAGTGATGGAACACAGTGATGGAATACAATGTGATGGAACACACAGTGATGGAACACACAGTGATGGAACATGCAGTGATGGAACACAGTGATGGAACACATAGTGATGGAACACAGTGATGGAATACAACATGATGGAACACACAGTGATGGAACATACAGTGATGGAACATGCAGTGATGGAACACAGTGATGGAACACATAGTGATGGAACACAGTGATGGAATACAACATGATGGAACACACAGTGATGGAACATACAGTGATGGATCACACAGTGATGGAACACAGTGATGGAATACACAGTGATGGAGCACACAGTGATGGAATACTACGTTGAAAAAAAGTTGACTACAGATATGATTTGTTTATTCAACAATCAGTACAAATTCCTTGTCCATTCACCATCATAAGTATAGTGAGAATAGAGGACATCTGTCAATTGTAAGAAAGAGAGAGAGAATGGATCCAAAGTGATTTCCTAACATAGCAAGCTGAGTGCGTTGCTTTTTTTTCATCCAGAACTTTTGTCCCCAAAAGTAAGACAGCTTTCTTGTACGGTTTTTGGTGGTTAATGTTTTCTCCTCAGGCATTTCACACACCACCCATCTCTAATCACCCCTCCCATCTGTCTCTGTCTGATCAATCCCACAATCCCCCCCTGACACAGGAAACAAATTAAAGGCAACATGAAACGAGATTCTCTTCATTTATCTAAAAGCATGTTGTGCAAATTACAAAGCTCTGTGATAACTTGTCGGGGACGCTTCCAAACACAGACACAGGCGCTCAAATCAACTGGGACGTGATAGAAGGAGAAAGGGAGAGGGAGCGAGAGAGAGAGTGAGAGAGAGTGAAAGAGAGAGAAAGAGAGAGAAAGAGAGAGAGAGAGAGTGAGAGAAAGAGAAAGAGAGAGAGAGAGTGAGAGAGTGAGAGAGAGAGAGAGAGAGAGAGAGAGAGAGAGAGAAAGGGAGAGGGAGCGAGAGAGAGAGTGAAAAAGAGAAAGAGAGAGAAAGGGAGAGAAAGAGAGAAAAAGAGAGAGAAAGGGAGAGGGAGCGAGTGAGAGAGTGAAAGAGAGAGAGAGAGAGAGAAAGGGAGAGGGAGCGAGAGAGAGAGTGAAAGAGAGTGAAAGAGAGAGAAAGGGAGAGGGAGCGAGAGAGAGAGTGAAAGAGAGAGAAAGGGAGAGGGAGCTAGAGAGAGAGTGAAAGAGAGAGAGAGAGAGAAAGGGAGAGGGAGCGATAGAGAGAGAGTGAAAGAGAGTGAAAGAGAGAGAAAGAGAGAGAAAGGGAGTGAAAGAGAGAGAAAGAGAGAGAGAGAGAGAGAGAGAGAGAGAGAGAGAGGGAGAGAGAGAGAGAGAGAAAGCATGAGAAACAGAGTGAAAGAGAGAGAAAGCATGAGAAAGAGAGTGAGAGAGAGAAAGCATGAGAAAGAGAGTGAAAGAGAGAGAAGGGGAGAGGGAGCGAGAGAGAGATTGAAAGAGAGAGAGAGAGAGAGAAAAGGAGAGGGAGCGAGAGAGAGTGAAAGAGTGAAAGAGAGAGAAAGGGAGAGGGAGCGAGAGAGAGAGGGAAAAAGACAAAGAGAGAGAAAGGGAGAGAAAGAGAGAAAAAGAGAGAGAAAGGGAGAGGGAGCGAGAGAGAGAGAGTGAAAGAGAGAGAGAGAGAGAGAAAGGGAGAGGGAGCGAGAGAGAGAGTGAAAGAGAGTGAAAGAGAGAGAAAGGGAGAGGGAGCGAGAGAGAGAGTGAAAGAGAGAGAAAGGGAGAGGGAGCTAGAGAGAGAGTGAAAGAGAGAGAGAGAGAGAGAGAGAAAGGGAGAGGGAGCGAGAGAGAGAGAGTGAAAGAGAGTGAAAGAGAGAGAAAGAGAGAGAAAGGGAGTGAAAGAGAGAGAAATAGAGAGAGAGAGAGTGAAAGAGAGAGAGAGAGAGAGAAAGAGAGAGAGAGAAAGCATGAGAAAGACTGAAAGAGAACATGAAAAGGAAAGACAGTCAGTGAATGGGTTAAACACATCCAGTCTGTATCTGAGGCTAGATAACAATCCCCTGTAATCATTTCTGGATTTGGTCCAGCTTTTGTAAAATTGTACTCCAAAAGTTGTTGTTTTTTGTTAACCCTAACCCTTTTCTTAATCTAAACCTAATTCTCCTAACCTGCTACATTTATTCTCTTAACCTGCTGTGTAAAGTTTCCTAAAAGTTCACCTATAAAAAGTAAATTTGGACCAAAGCTGCATGCTGTCTAGACAAAACCCTGCAATCCTTTATAAAACTGATGACAAACTGATGACAACCCTTCTGTCTGTCTGGGCCAGGCCAGCCCCAACAGCATAACAAACCATGCAGCACAGCTGTCAAGTAGTGTGTGTGTGTGTGTGTGCGTGTGTGCGTGTGTGCGTGCGTGTGCGCGTGTGTGCATGTGTGTGCGTGTGTGTGTGTGCCAGTGTTCTGATTATGAAGGAGTACCACACCGTGTGTTAGCATCCCAGGGCTTTGTATAGCTGTCAAATGAGACTATAGAGAAACGTCAACACATCCCAAATCTAAAACAATTGATGAAGACATGTCTTCTGCCCAGTCTGGCAGCCCAGTGTTCTTCACTCCTGGTCCTGTCGGGGCTTTAGTTCATGATACTTTAGGGGCTTTAGTTCCTGAACCTGTCGGGGCTTTAGTTCCTGGTCTTAGTTCCTGGTCCTGAAGGGGCTTTAGTTCATGATCCTGTAGGGGCTTTAGTTCATTATCCCGTAGGGACTTTAGTTCCTGGTCCTGTAGGGGCTTTAGTTCATGATCCTGTAGGGGCTTTAGTTCCTGATCCTGTTGGGGCTTTAGTTCATGATCCTGTAGGGGCTTTAGTTCCTGATCCTGTAGGGGCTTTAGTTCCTGGTCCTGTAGGGGCTTTAGTTCATGATCCTGTAGGGGCTTTAGTTCATGATCCTGTAGGGGCTTTAGTTCCTGATCGTGTAGGGGCTTTAGCTCCTGGTCTTAGTTCCTGGTCCTGTAGGAGCTTTTGTTCATGATCCTGTAGGGGCTTTAGTTCCTGGTGCTGTAGGGCTTTAGTTTCTGTTCCTGTAGGGGCTTTAGTTCATGATCTTGTAGGGGCTTTAGTTCCTGGTGTTGTAGGGGCTTTTGTTCCAGCCATAACACACTTGATTCAACACCTGATTCAGCTAATCAAGGTGTTGATGAGTAGCTGATTGGTTGAGTCAGGTGTGTTAGTGCTGGGCTGGAACAAACACCCCTCAAACCCTGTGGGTCTCTGGAATAGGGCTGTGGGGGGTCACTAAAGTTTGTCAGACTGTGATTAAACGTTAACATAAAAACATTTAGCATCTCCTGGCTTCCACACACAACCTACAAGCCTCTGATGCAGACCTTTGGAACCTCTACACCTAATACATCCATGTCATATATTGCCCACACCTTCACAATCAATCCATTATTCATTTTAGACAGGTCTAAAGAAGCATGAAATGAAGAAAATGTAGTTTATTTCAGAACAGAATAACATACTCTGAGTTGTCCTCATGTTAGGTCCTGATCTGCCTATGCCAAATGGTTGTGGGCTACACTAGTTCATTTAGCAGACACGATTCGCTTAGAATTCCGTGGCATTATTTTATAGAATGAAGAATACAATGGAACAAAGCTGAATGAAATAGGAAGGCTTTTTTTCTCTAAACGATTTGAGGGAGTGCACACACACTATTCCGTGTTGAGAGGTTAACAAAGAAATAGGTCCTCCTATATGCTTCATTTAGATGTATTAATGTAACTTTAGTTGTTCTACAAACATTGGGCTATATGTTTAGATGTTTAATACACTGTAAGGCTGCATGATGAGACTCTAATGAGGATTTTTTTTAAGTATCTTGAAAGGCATGAGCTCTGCTTAGTTTTTTTGCACAGTCTGTACACACTACAACAGTCACTCGTTCACAATGTGACAAGCACTGGATAATATAGTGGAAATACGGTCACCATGACAGCCCTAGTCTGGTGTGGTGGTAATACGGTCACAGTAACAGCCAGCCCTAGTCTGGTGTGGTGGTAATATGGTCACAGTAACAGCCCTAGTCTGGTGTGGTGGTAATATGGTCACAGTAACAGCCCTAGTCTGGTGTGGTGGTAATACGGTCACCATGACAGCCCTAGTCTGGTGTGGTGGTAATACGGTCACAGTAACAGCCCTAGTCTGGTGTGGTGGTAATACGGTCACCATGACAGCCCTAGTCTGGTGTGGCAGTAATATGGTCACCATGACAGCCCTAGTCTGGTGTGGTGGTAATATGGTCACAGTAACAGCCCTAGTCTGGTGTGGTGGTAATATGGTCACCATGACAGCCCTAGTCTGGTGTGGTGGTAATACGGTCACAGTAACAGCCAGCCCTAGTCTGGTGTGGTGGTAATATGGTCACAGTAACAGCCCTAGTCTGGTGTGGTGGTAATATGGTCACAGTAACAGCCCTGGTCTGGTGTGGTGGTAATATGGTCACAGTAATAGCCCTAGTCTGGTGAGGTGGTAATATGGTCACAGAAACAGCCCTAGTCTGGTGTGGTGGTAATACGGTCACAGTAACAGCCCTAGTCTGGTGTGGTGGTATATGGTCACCATGACAGCCCTAGTCTGGTGAGGTGGTAATATGGTCACAGTAACAGCCCTAGTCTGGTGTGGTGGTAATACGGTCACTGTAACAGCCCTAGTCTGGTGTGGTGGTAATACGGTCACCATGACAGCCCTAGTCTGGTGTGGTGGTAATATGGTCACCATGACAGCCCTAGTCTGGTGTGGTGGTAATATGGTCACTGTTACAGCCCTAGTCTGGTGTGGTGGTAATATGGCTGTAACAGCCCTAGTCTGGTGTGGTGGTAATATGGTCACAGTAACAGCCCTAGTCTGGTGTGGTGGTAATACAGTCACAGTAACAGCCCTAGTCTGGTGTGGTGGTAATATGGTCACAGTAACAGCCCTAGTCTGGTGTGGTGGTAATATGGTCACCATAACAGCCCTAGTCTGGTGTGGTGGTAATATGGTCACAGTAACAGCCCTAGTCTGGTGTGGTGGTAATACGGTAATATGGTCACAGTAACAGCCCTAGTCTGGTGTGGTGGTAATATGGTCACCATAACAGCCCTAGTCTGGTGTGGTGGTAATATGGCCACCATGACAGCCCTAGTCTGGTGTGGTGGTAATATGGCCACCATGACAGCCCTAGTCTGGTGTGGTGGTAATATGGTAATACGGTCACCATGACAGCCCTAGTCTGGTGTGGTGGTAATATGGCCACCATGACAGCCCTAGTCTGGTGTGGTGGTAATATGGCCACCATGACAGCCCTAGTCTGGTGTGGTGGTAATATGGTAATACGGTCACCATGACAGCCCTAGTCTGGTGTGGTGGTAATATGGTCACTGTAACAGCCCTAGTCTGGTGTGGTGGTAATATGGTCACAGTAACAGCCCTAGTCTGCTGTGGTGGTAATACGGTCACTGTAACAGCCCTAGTCTGGTGTGGTGGTAATATGGTAATATGGTCACAGTAACAGCCCTAGTCTGGTGTGGTGGTAATATGGTCATTGTAACAGCCCTAGTCTGGTGTTGTGGTAATATGGTCACTGTAACAGCCCTGGTCTGGTGTGGTGGTAATACAGTCACCATGACAGCCCTAGTCTGGTGTGGTGGTAATATGGTCACCATGACAGCCCTAGTCTGGTGTGGTGGTAATACGGTCACAGTAACAGCCCTAGTCTGGTGTGGTGGTAATACGGTCACCATGACAGCCCTAGTCTGGTGTGGTGGTAATATGGTCACCGTAACAGCCCTAGTCTGGTGTGGTGGTAATACGGTCACCATGACAGCCCTAGTCTGGTGTGGTGGTAAAATGGTCACAGAAACAGCCCTAGTCTGGTGTGGTGGTAATACGGTCACCATGACAGCCCTAGTCTGGTGTGGTGGTAATACGGTCACCATGACAGCCCTAGTCTGGTGTGGTGGTAATATGGTCACTGTAACAGCCCTGGTCTGGTGTGGTGGTAATACAGTCACCATGACAGCCCTAGTCTGGTGTGGTGGTAATATGGTCACCATGACAGCCCTAGTCTGGTGTGGTGGTAATACGGTCACCATGACAGCCCTAGTCTGGTGTGGTGGTAATATGGTAATATGATCACCATGACAGCCCTAGTCTGGTGTGGTGGTAATATGGTCACCATAACTGCCCTAGTCTGGTGTGGTGGTAATATGGTCACAGTAACAGCCCTAGTCTGGTGAGGTGGTAATACGGTCACAGTAACAGCCCTAGTCTGGTGTGGTGGTAATATGGTCACCATGACAGCCCTAGTCTGGTGTGGTGGTAATACGGTCACTGTAACAGCCCTAGTCTGGTGTGGTGGTAATATGGTCACAGTAACAGCCCTAGTCTGTTGTGGTGGTATATGGTCACTGTAACAGCCCTAGTCTGGTGTGGTGGTAATATGGTAATATGGTCACCATGACAGCCCTAGTCTGGTGTGGTGGTAATATGGTCACCATGACAGCCCTAATCTGGTGTGGTGGTAATATGGTCACAGTAACAGCCCTAGTCTGGTGTGGTGGTAATACGGTCACAGTAACAGCCCTAGTCTGGTGTGGTGGTAATATGGTCACTGTAACAGCCCTAGTCTGGTGTGGTGGTAATATGGTCACAGTAACAGCCCTAGTCTGGTGTGGTGGTAATACGGTCACCATGACAGCCCTAGTCTGGTGAGGTGGTAATATGGTCACAGTAACAGCCCTAGTCTGGTGTGGTGGTAATATGGTCACTGTAACAGCCCTAGTCTGGTGTGGTGGTAATATGGTCACAGTAACAGCCCTAGTCTGGTGTGGTGGTAATATGGTCACTGTAACAGCCCTAGTCTGGTGTGGTGGTAATATGGTCACCATGACAGCCCTAGTCTGGTGTGGTGGTAATATGGTCACTGTAACAGCCCTAGTCTGGTGTGGTGGTAATATGGTCACTGTAACAGCCCTAGTCTGGTGTGGTGGTAATATGGTCACAGTAACAGCCCTAGTCTGGTGTGATGGTAATATTGTCACAGTAACAGCCCTGGTCTGGTGTGGTGGTAATATGGTCACCATGACAGCCCTAGTCTGGTGTGGTGGTAATACGGTCACCATGACAGCCCTAGTCTGGTGTGGTGGTAATATGGTCACAGTAACAGCCCTAGTCTGGTGTGGTGGTAATACGGTCACCATGACAGCCCTAGTCTGGTGTGGTGGTAATATGGTCACAGTAACAGCCCTAGTCTGGTGTGGTGGTAATACGGTCACCATGACAGCCCTAGTCTGGTGTGGTGGTATATGGTCACCATGACAGTCCTAGTCTGGTGTGGTGGTAATATGGTCACCGTAACAGCCCTAGTCTGGTGTGGTGGTAATACGGTCACCATGACAGCCCTAGTCTGGTGTGGTGGTAATATGGTCACAGTAACAGCCCTAGTCTGGTGTGGTGGTAATACGGTCACCATGACAGCCCTAGTCTGGTGTGGTGGTATATGGTCACCATGACAGTCCTAGTCTGGTGTGATGGTAATACGGTCACTGTAACAGTCGTAGTCTGGAGTAAACATATCACTACAACAGCAACAATGCTGTCTAAACACCACACATAAAAAACAACACAGACCCTGAATGAAGATGTGTGTGTGCGTGTGTGTGTGTTGGTGTGGCATATGTCTATATTTCCACTGCCTGCTAAATATGCATTCCAGTCCGGCCCAGTTGACCCAATCAGCAATGCCTTTGATGCTATGCTCACTTCAAAGGAAGATGTCATCACTTTCAACTCCAATGTATTCGTTATCTATCTTTAGAATGTGCTGCTCCATATTGCTAGGGAGGAGAAAATCTGGACAATGCATATTCATGTTGTAGAATCACAACACACCTAACTGAGTCAGAGAGAGAGAGAGAGAGAGAGAGAGAGAGACTCTCATAGTTCTTTCTTTATCCTGTTCTGCCTAAATTATGCCATAAATTAATTTGGGAAAGAACTCCAAGTGTCCTTCAAATACTGATTAGTAGCTGGCCTTTCCAGTTAACCCTCTACCCTTCGACCCTGGCTGATCGTTTTATGTGTGGTATTTAGGTAGGAGGGGAGAGGGGGAGAGAGGGAGGAGAAGGGCCAGGTGCAAGAGGGGGAGTAGAGGAGAGAATGTGACTGGTAGATGAGGAAAACGAAATGGGAAAAGGTTGGGGATGACGAGCAGAGAGGGAAGATGAAAAGAAAGGATAGGTGAGGAAAGGGGAAAGGAAGGGGTGAGTGTGGGGTGAGAGGAGTGGAGGAAGAGAGGAGAGGAGGAAGGAAGGAAGGAAGGAAGGAAGGAAGGAAGGAAGGAAGGAAGGAAGGAGAGAAAATTAGCTTTAAAACTGCAACATTTTCTTTGCAACAGTGCATGTGCCCATAGAAATATATGTGGTGCGTGTGCAGGGGGGGGGGGGGGGGGGGCGCAGGATGTTCCCACATGCTGGAAGGGGGCCCCCGAGTGAAAGAGTTTGGGAAGCCCTGGTCTAGGTTTGCTGTATGGTGTGTGAGTTATTACATATATTTTTTTAAATGTATTGAATAATTAAACATACAATCTACTTGGAGTGAAGCCGCTCGACAACTCCATCACATAAGTCATCTAACAGACTCACATCCGGAGCGACACACAGAATCAACCAGGGTCAACGCCCTGCTCAAGGGCACGTTGACAGATCTACCGCAAGGTCAAAAATGGGGACCCGGACCAGCGATCGATTAGCCCCTGGCCCAAGCTCCCAACCGCCAGGCCATCAGCCCTCCAAGACCCCCCACAGTTCCCCTCCCCCCCCATAACCAAGAAAATGAACAAAAGAGGAAAGAGACAAAGGAAAACAGAAAACAACAATACAAAAAACAAAAGATATCAAGGACGACAAAAATCATAACAGCCCAACTGAATGTGTTTGAGTGCATGTATCCATCCAGGCTGTATCAGACGATCACCGGCCGTGATTGGGAGTCGCACAATTGTCCCAGGGTCGTCCGGGATTGTCCGGGGTAGGCCGTCATCGTAAATAAGAATTTGTTCTTTAACTGACTTGCCTAGTTAAATAAAGGTTAAATAAATACAATAAATAAATGTGTGGCACTATTTATCTGTGTGTGTGTGTGTGTGTGTGTGTGTGTGTGTGTGTGTGTGTGTGTGTGTGTGTGTGTGTGTGCATTTGAAGAGTGTGTGTATATAAATGTGTACTGTAAGGCGTGTACATGGGAGGAGAGAAGAGTATAATAAACAGAGGCACTTTAATACCAGTTCCCAAATCACAGCACATAACACATACAAGAACCAAAAATATGGTCTAAGACAAAAGTGCAACGCCAGACGATCATCCACGTAAACAAATAACAAATCACTCACAAATACAACATGGGGAACAGAAGGTTAAATAATAAACAAGTGATTGATGGAGTGAAGCCAGCTTTGAGAAGACAAAGACAGAACAAATGGAAAATGAAAAGTGGATCGGCGGTGGTTGGAAAGGCGGTGACGTCGACCGCCGAACGGCGCCCGAACAAGGAGAGGGACCGACTTCGGCGGAAGTCGTGACGTGTACAAACCCCTGCACCGCCGTCTCAGGTAAACCGGCATCAGCTGTCATTCAAACTTACTTCATGCTTTATTTTGACTTTATTTTTTAGACTTTTATCTTTGACCGTCATTCTATCCCCCGCCCAGTAAATCTGTCGTTCTGCCCCTGAACAAGGCAGTTAACCCACTGTTCCTAGGCCGTTATTGAAAATAAGAATTTGTTCTTAACTGACTTGCCTAGTTAAATAAAGGTCAAATTAAAAACTCCACTCCCACCTGTCTCCAGTTCCACATCCCAACCCTCAGCTTCCCCCAGCCCCTCCCACTTGTCTCCAGTTCCACATACAAACCCTCAGCTTCCCTCAGCCCCTCCCACCTGTCTCCAATTCCACATCCCAGCCCTCAGCTTCCCTCAGCCCCTCCCACCTGTCTCCAGTTCCACATCCCAACCCTCAGCTTCCCTCAGCCCTTCCCACCTGTCTCCAGTTCCACATCCCAACCCTCAGCTTCCCTCAGCCCCTCCCACCTGTCTCCAGTTCCACATCCCAACCCTCAGCCCCTCCCACCTGTCTTCAGTTCCACATCCCAACCCTCAGCCCCTCCCACCTGTCTCCAGTTCCACATCCCAACCCTCAGCCCCTGCCACCTGTCTCCAGTTCCACATCCCAACCCTCAGCTTCCCTCAGCCCCTCCCACCTGTCTCCAGTTCCACATCCCAACCCTCAGCTTCCCTCAGCCCCTCCCACCTGTCTCCAGTTCCACATCCCAACCCTCAGCCCCTCCCACCTGTCTCCAGTTCCACATCCCGACCCTCAGCTTCCCCCAGCCCCTCCCACTTGTCTCCAGTTCCACATCCAAACCCTCAGCTTCCCTCAGCCCCTCCCACCTGTCTCCAATTCCACATCCCAACCCTCAGCTTCCCTCAGCCGCTCTCACCTGTCTCCAGTTCCACATCCCAACCCTCAGCTTCCCTCAGCCCTTCCCACCTGTCTCCAGTTCCACATCCCAACCCTCAGCTTCCCTCAGCCCCTCCCACCTGTCTCCAGTTCCACATCCCAACCCTCAGCCCTTCCCACCTGTCTCCAGCTCCACATCCCAACCCTCAGCCCCTCAGCCCCTCCCACCTGTCTCCAGTTCCACATCCCAACCCTCAGCCCCTCAGCCCCTCCCACCTATCTCCAGTTCCACATCCCAACCCTCAGCTTCCCTCAGCCCCTCTCACCTGTCTCCAGTTCCACATCCCAACCCTCAGCCCCTCCCACCTGTCTTCAGTTCCACATCCCAACCCTCAGCCCCTCCCACCTGTCTCCAGTTCCACATCCCAACTCTCAGCCCCTCCCACCTGTCTCCAGTTCCACATCCCAACCCTCAGCCCCTCAGCCCCTCCCACCTATCTCCAGTTCCACATCCCAACCCTCAGCTTCCCTCAGCCCCTCCTACCTGTCTCCTGTTCCACATCCCAACCCTCAGCTTCCCTCAGCCCCTCCCACCTGTCTCCAGTTCCACATCCCAACCCTCAGCCCCTCCCACCTGTCTCCAGGTACACATCCCAACCCTCAGCCCCTCAGCCCCTCCCACCTGTCTCCAGTTCCACATCCCAACCCTCAGCCCCTCAGCCCCTCCCACCTGTCTCCAATTCCACATCCAAACCCACAGCTTCCCTCAGCCCCTCCCACCTGTCTCCAATTCCACATCCAAACCCTCAGCTTCCCTCAGCCCCTCCCACCTGTCTCCAATTCCTCATCCCAACCCTCAGCCCCTCCCACCTGTCTCTGCTGGCCACCCTCAGCCCCTCCCACCTGTCTCTGCTGGCCACCCTCCTCGGATTTCTATGCACAGTATATCGTTCAACTATGATGTGAAGCTTAAAATACAATTTCAATCTATCTAATCGAATAGAATCCACAGATTGCGAGTTGAAGATTAATACTTTTACTAAGAGTATTAGTATATTAGTAATTGACTGACCAGGTCTCTCCAGATCTCCCAACAGTACTATTTCTAGGGTCAATTTTAGATCGATGTTATGCATTTTCAGCCATTCCTGAACCTGAGACCAGAAACAGGCTACCTGAGGGCAATACCAAAAATAAATGGTCTATTGATTATGTATCCTCACAACAAAATCTGCAGAGCATCGATGATTGTATGCCCCAAATATTCAACATTTTGTTGGTGGCAAGAATTCTATATAATAATTAAAAATTATCTTGAATCTTGCATTGTTTTATATATCAACTCATTCACAATGTACCATGGAATCGGTACATCAAACATCTCTTCCCAACTATTTTGCAATCTGTATGGCACAGCTGTAAACATCCAGGTCTTCATATGAAACTGTAAAACTTTCCTATTAATGCTGTTTTTATTCCTCCTCCAGTTTTGATCCTTTATATTGGGCAGACAGACCAGTTACCTGCCTCCTCCAGTTTAGATCCTTTATAATGGGCAGACAGACCAGTTACCTGCCTCATCCAGTTTAGATCCTTTATAATGGGCAGACAGACCAGTTCCCTACCTCCTCCTACTGCCACCTGCCTCCTCCAGTTTTGATCCTTTATAATGGGCAGACATACCAGTTACCTGCCTCCTCCAGTTTAGATCCTTTATAATGGGCAGACAGACCAGTTACCTGCCTCCTCCAGTTTTTATCCTTTATATTGGGCAGACAGACCAATTCCCTACCTCCTCCTACTGCCACCTGCCTCCTCCAGTTTAGATCCTTTATATTGGGCAGACAGACCAGTTCCCTACCTCCTCCTACTGCCACCTGCCTCCTCCAGTTTTGATCCTTTATATTGGGCAGACAGACCAGTTCCCTACCTCCTCCTACTGCCACCTACCTCCTCCAGTTTTGATCCTTTATTTTGGGCAGACAGACCAGTTCCCTACCTCCTCCTACTGCCACCTGTCTCCTCCAGTTTAGATCCTTTATAATGGGCAGACAGACCAGTTACCTGCCTCCTCCAGTTTTGATCCTTTATATTGGGCAGACAGACCAGTTCCATACTTCCTCCTACTGCCACCTGTCTCCTCCAGTTTTGGGGTAATGCTGTAATCAAATGCTTGTAATATTGGATTGAACAGACCTTCCCGTACAATTCTGATAACTCCATGAAGGATATAACTCTACCATTCCAATGTACAATATCATTTAAGAACAAAATTCCCTTATCAAACATTTCCCATAAATACAGGTATTTTATCAACCAGCACATTTGAGTTCAGCCATAATACTTAGCTAGCTCTGCAATGCTTGTTTGAAAAAGAGAGATACTTTGAAAAAAGTATCATTTTCAATTAATCGAAAATGAGACAATCTGCACAAAGGCAAAAGCAATGGATGAGCTTTTCTTAGTAATCTATTTAGTAATCTAGTAATCTATTTAGTAATCTAGTAATCTATTTAGTAATCTAGTAATCTATTTAGTAATCTAGTAATCTTAAAGTAAGACTGTTGAATAAGTGAAGCTTTTAGAGGTTTGGTGCTTTTATATTTAATCATCTCAACCCACCCAATTCATATCCATTATCTCCTGCATGTGTGTGTTTAACATATGGCCCCTGTCATCTCCCACAGTGGTGATTAAATCAGGGCAATTAAACAGAGTGAAGTAGATCAGAGGGTGAACACAGACCAGGGGTGAGACAGACAAACCAGGGGGAGACAAACAGACCAGGGGGGAGACAGACCAGGGGTGAGACAGACCGACCAGGGGGACACAAACAGACCAGGGGGGAGACAGACCAGGGGGGAGACAGACAGACCAGAGGGGAGACAGGCAGACCAGGGGTGAGACAGACAGACCAGGGGTGAGACAGACAGACCTGGGGGAGACAGTCCAGGGGTGAGACAGACAGACCAGGGGGAGACAGACAGACCAGGGGGGAGTCAGACAGACCAGGGGGGAGACAGACAGACCAGGGGGGAGACAGACAGGCCAGGGGGAGACAGACAGGCCAGGGGGGAGACAGACAGGCCAGGGGGGAGACAGACCAGGGGTGAGAGAGACAGACCAGGGGGAGACAGACAGGCCAGGGGGGAGACAGACCAGGGGTGAGACAGACAGACCAGGGGGGAGACAGACAGACCAGGGGGGAGACAGACAGGCCAGGGGGAGACAGACAGGCCAGGGGGGAGACAGACAGGCCAGGGGGGAGACAGACCAGGGGTGAGACATACAGACAGACCAGGGGGGAGACAGACCAGGGGGGAGACAGACAGACCAGGGGGGAGTCAGACAGACCAGGGGGGAGACAGACAGACCAGGGGGGAGACAGACAGACCAAGGGGGAGACAGACAGGCCAGGGGGAGACAGACAGGCCAGGGGGGAGACAGACAGGCCAGGGGGGAGACAGACCAGGGGTGAGACAGACAGACCAGGGGGAGACAGACAGACCAGGGGGGAGACAGACAGGCCAGGGGGAGACAGACAGGCCAGCGGGGAGACAGACAGGCCAGGGGGGAGACAGACCAGGGGTGAGACATACAGACAGACCAGGGGGGAGACAGACCAGAGGTTGAGACAGACAGACCAGGGGGAGACAGACAGACCAGGGGGGAGTCAGACAGACCAGGGGGGAGACAGACAGACCAGAGGTTGAGACAGACAGACCAGGGGAGAGACATACAGACAGACCAGGGGGGAGACAGACCAGAGGTTGAGACAGACAGACCAGGGGGAGACAGACAGACCAGGGGGGAGTCAGACAGACCAGGGGGGAGACAGACAGACCAGAGGTTGAGACAGACAGACCAGGGGAGAGACATACAGACAGACCAGGGGGGAGACAGACCAGAGGTTGAGACAGACAGACCAGGGGGAGACAGACAGACCAGGGGGGAGTCAGACAGACCAGGGGGGAGACAGACAGACCAGGGGGGAGACAGACAGGCCAGGGGGAGACAGACAGGCCAGGGGGGAGACAGACAGGCCAGGGGGGAGACAGACCAGGGGTGAGACAGACAGAGCAGGGGGGAGACAGACAGACCAGAGGTTGAGACAGACAGACCAGGGGAGAGACATACAGACAGACCAGGGAGGAGACAGACCAGATGTTGAGACAGACAGACCAGGGGGAGACAGACAGACCAGGGGGGAGTCAGACAGACCAGGGGGGAGACAGACAGACCAGGGGGGAGACAGACAGGCCAGGGGGAGACAGACAGGCCAGGGGGGAGACAGACAGGCCAGGGGGGAGACAGACCAGGGTTGAGAGAGACAGACCAGGGGGAGACAGTCCAGGGGTGAGACAGACAGACCAGGGGGAGACAGACAGACCAGGGGGGAGTCAGACAGACCAGGGGGGAGACAGACAGACCAGGGGGGAGACAGACAGACCAAGGGGGAGACAGACAGGCCAGGGGGAGACAGACAGGCCAGGGGGGAGACAGACAGGCCAGGGGGGAGACAGACCAGGGGTGAGACAGACAGACCAGGGGGGAGACAGACAGGCCAGGGGGAGACAGACAGGCCAGGGGGGAGACAGACAGGCCAGGGGGGAGACAGACCAGGGGTGAGACATACAGACAGACCAGGGGGGAGACAGACCAGAGGTTGAGACAGACAGACCAGGGGGAGACAGACAGACCAGGGGGGAGTCAGACAGACCAGGGGGGAGACAGACAGACCAGAGGTTGAGACAGACAGACCAGGGGGAGACAGACAGACCAGGGGGGAGTCAGACAGACCAGGGGGGAGACAGACAGACCAGAGGTTGAGACAGACAGACCAGGGGAGAGACATACAGACAGACCAGGGGGAGACAGACCAGAGGTTGAGACAGACAGACCAGGGGGAGACAGACAGACCAGGGGGGAGTCAGACAGACCAGGGGGGAGACAGACAGACCAGGGGGGAGACAGACAGGCCAGGGGGAGACAGACAGGCCAGGGGGGAGACAGACAGGCCAGGGGGGAGACAGACCAGGGGTGAGACAGACAGAGCAGGGGGGAGACAGACAGACCAGAGGTTGAGACAGACAGACCAGGGGAGAGACATACAGACAGACCAGGGGGGAGACAGACCAGAGGTTGAGACAGACAGACCAGGGGGGAGACAGACAGACCAGGGGGAGACAGACCAGAGGTGAGACAGACAGGCAGTCAGACAGACAGACACTTCTCTACACTGAACGGAAACTCCAGGATAAACTGTAGTTATATTAATCTCTCTCTCTCTCTCTCTCTCTCTCTCTCTCTCTCTCTCTCTCTCTCTCTCTCTCTCTCTCTCTCTCTCTCTCTCTCTCTCTCTCTCTCTCTCTCTCTCTCTCTCTCTCTCTCTCTCTCTCTCTCTCTCTCTCTCTCTCTCTCTCTCTCTCTCTCTCTCTCTCTCTCTCTCTCTCTCTCTCTCAGTTAGGTGTGTGCCGAGGCATAGCTGCGGGAAGTAGTTTGTGGGGGTGCTGTGGTTTGCAGAAAAAATGATTGCCTGGGCTGAAGACGTCTATATGGGTCCTTTGGTTTACCACTGTTAATCTGATAATACTTGTGAAATATAACAATACTTGCTTGATTATATTTCTATGTGAAAACTGAAATGGTCTTTCATTCCTTTTAATAGACGCTCTTATCCAGAGCAACTTTCACAGTAGTGAGTTTTAACCCATTTTTCTATTGGTCCCCCGTGGGAATAGCAACTACAACTGTAGCATTGTAAGCACCGAGCTCTAACAACCGTGCCACATCATCACATCAACACAAACCACTTGATGTCACAATGTACTCAAATTTCTGTATTGCACATTGTTTTTCTTCATGGTGATAGAAAGTCTACAGGTACAAACCAAGATGACCAGCCTTTAGGCTCCCGAGAGGGGCGTCACCACGGACACCCTGGTTCGAATCCAGGCTGTATCACAACCGGCCGTGATTGGGAGTCCCAAAGCGCACAATTGGCCCAGCGCCGTCCGGGTTTGGCCCGGTGTAGACCGTCATTGTAAATAAGATTTTTTTTTAAACTGACTTGCCTAGTTAAATAAAGGTTACATTTGAAAAATATATACAGTTGAAGTCGGAAGTTTACATGCACTAAGTTTGGAGTCATTAAAACGTAAGCTTCCTGCCATCCAGGACCTATATACTAGGCGGTGTCAGAGGAAAGCCCCCAAAATGGTCAAAGACTCCAGTCACCCAAGTCATAGACTGTTCTCTCTGTTACTGCACGGCAAGCTGTACCAGAGTGCCAAGTCTGGGACCAAAAGGCTCCTTAACAGCTTCTACCCCCAAGCAATAAGACTGCTGAACAATTCATCAAATGGCAGATGAACTATTTACGTTGACACCCCCCCCCCCCCCCCCCCTTAATTATTTTTTTGGTCGATTTACCCCTACCTACATGTACACATTTTTGATTTTGATTTGATCTGCTGCCATAGAGTTACATTAGAAGTGCCCATCCAAGAATGCTCAAGGTCATTGGCCACAGATAAAATGACATCAAATCACGTTATATCTACAGTAGCATTGAATGGTCTGATCATGTCAACATCATACATTCAAAATCTTAGCTAACAAGCTAGACATGCAGTCATCATCATGCATCAAGTCGGCAATCTGCTGGCAAATCATTTTCAATCCCTGTCATATTAAGAGAAATTATGGGTAAAACGTATCGGTGCTCATTGGCCATTGAGCGTTTCACAACAAGTTGGAAATCTCAAATTCAATAATGAGTGCTACGACCCCACTGCAGCCCCGGGTTTGATCACAGGCTGTGACCGGAAGCCCCTTGAGGTGGTGCACAATTGGCCCAGTGTCGTCTGGGTTAGGGGAGGGTTTGGCGGGCCGGGCGCCTGCATGCTGACTTCGGTCGTCAGTTCGACGGTGTTTCCTCTGGCGCATTGGTTGTAACTATCAATTGGATACCTCGAAAAAGTGCGCGTCAATCCAGCATGACTTCTTCCTTCAAAACAACTGGAAACTTGAACTGGGAAATCTCAGACCTCAGTGAGTTCAAAACAACTGGAAACTTGAACTGGGAAATCTCAGACCTCAGTGAGTTCAAGACAACTGGGAACTTGAACTGGGAAATCTCCTGACCTCAGTGAGTTCAAGACAACTGGGAACTCGGATAAAACTAGCTCCAACTAGGAAAATAGGGACAATTGTTATTATTATCTATATTTTTTCATTTTACCCCTTTTTCGTGGTATCCAATTGTTTTTAGTAGCTACTATCTTGTCTCATCGCTACAAATTCCCGTACAGGCTCGGGAGAGATGAAGGTTGAAAGTCATGCGTCCTCCGATACACAACCCAACCAAGCCGCACTGCTTCTTAACAGAGCGCGCATCCAACCCGGAAGCCAGCCGCACCAATGTGTCAGAGGAAACACCGTGCACCAGGCAACCTTGGTTAGCGCGCACTGCGCCGGTGCGCGATGAGACAAGGATATCCCTACCGGGCCAATTGTGCGTAGCCTGTTTTAGAGAAATGTAATCATTGAATATTGTAAGTGTCATGTACTGTCATGTTGTGTCTTGTCTCTGTCCTTTCCCTTCACCCTGTCTCCCTCTGCTGGTCGTTGTTAGGTTACCTTTTCTCCCCCGCTTTCCCCCAGCTGTTCCTTGTCTCCTCTGACTACCCATTCACCCCGTTTCCCACCTGTTCCCTTTTTCCCTCTGATTAGGTCCCTATATCTCTCTCTGTTTCTGTTCCTGTCCTTGTCGGATTCTTGTTTGTTGTGTTTCATGCCTGAGCCAGACTATCGTCATGTTTGCTGTAACCTTGTCCTGTCCTGTCGGAATCTGCCGGTCTATCTGAGCCTACCTATGTTTGGTTATTAAAGAAGCTCTGTTTAAGTTAGTTCGCTTTTGGGTCCTCATTCACTCACCATAACAGAAGAATCCGACCAAGAATGGACCCAGCGACTTCGGATCCTCTCCACTCAGCCGTCGGGATCCAGGGAGCGATGCTAGGCAGACACGAGCAGGAAGTGTCTGCTGCTCGACATGCCGTTGAGACCCTGGCCACCCAAGTCTCCAACCTCACAGAACAGGTTCACCATCTCCGCCTCGATCCACCGGCCACTTCCAGGGCTTTCGAATCTCCGGAGCCCAGAATCAATAACCCGCCGTGTTACTCTGGGGAGCCCACTGAATGCCGCTCGTTCCTCACCCAGTGTGATATTGTGTTTTCTCTCCAGCCCAACACTTACTCCAGGAGCACTGCTCGTGTCGCCTACGTCATATCTCTCCTTATTGGACGGGCTCGTGAGTGGGGCACGGCAATCTGGGAGGCAAGGGCTGAGTGTACTAACCAGTATCAGGACTTTAAGGAGGAGATGATACGGGTTTTTGATCGATCTGTTTTTGGGGAGGAGGCTTCCAGGGCCCTGTCTTCCCTATGTCAAGGCAATCGATCCATAACAGACTACTCTATTGAGTTTCGCACTCTTGCTGTCTCCAGTGGCTGGAACGAGCCGGCCTTGCTCGCTCGCCTTCTGGAGGGTCTCCGCGCAGAGGTAAAGGATGAGATTCTCTCCCGGGAGGTTCCTTCCAGCGTGGATTCCTTGATTGAACTCGCTATTCGCATTGAGCGACGGGTTGATCTTCGTCACCGAGCTCGTGGAAAGGAGCTCGCGCTCTCCGTCGCCCCCCTCTCCGCATCACTACCATCTTCCTCTGCCGGCTCGGGTGCTGAGCCCATGCAGCTGGGAGGTATCCGCATCTCGACTAAGGAGAGGGAACGGAGAATCACCAACCGCCTCTGTCTCTATTGCGGTTCCGCTGGTCATTTTGTCACTTCATGTCCAGTAAAAGGCCAGAGCTCGTCAGTAAGCGGAGGGCTACTGGTGAGCGCTACTACTCCTGTCTCTCCTTCAAGATCCTGCACTACCTTGTCGGTCCATCTACGCTGGACCGGTTCGTCAGCTTCCTGCAGTGCCTTAATAGACTCTGGGGCGGAGGGCTGTTTTATGGACGAGACCTGGGCTCGGGAACATGACATTCCTCTCAGACAGTTAAAGGAGCCCACGGCCTTGTTCGCCCTGGATGGTAGTCCTCTCCCCAGGATTCAGCGTGAGACGCTACCTTTAACCCTCACTGTTTCTGGTAATCATAGTGAAACCATTTCTTTTTTAATTTTTCGTTCACCTTTTACACCTGTTGTTTTGGGCCATCCCTGGCTAGTTTGTCATAATCCTTCCATTAATTGGTCTAGTAATTCTATCCTCTCCTGGAACGTCTCTTGTCATGTGAAATGTTTAATGTCTGCTATCCCTCCTGTTTCCTCTGTCTCTTCTTCACAGGAGGAGCCTGGTGATTTGACAGGGGTGCCGGAGGAATATCACGATCTGCGCACGGTGTTCAGTCGGTCCAGGGCCACCTCTCTTCCTCCACACCGGTCGTATGATTGTAGTATTGATCTCCTTCCGGGAACCACCCCCCCCCGGGGTAGACTATACTCTCTGTCGGCTCCCGAACGTAAGGCTCTCGAAGATTATTTGTCTGTAGCTCTTGACGCCGGTACCATAGTCCCCTCCTCCTCTCCCGCCGGAGCGGGGTTTTTTTTTGTCAAGAAGAAGGACGGGTCTCTGCGCCCCTGCATAGATTATCGAGGGCTGAATGACATAACAGTGAAGAATCGTTATCCGCTTCCTCTTATGTCTTCAGCCTTCGAGATCCTGCAGGGAGCCAGGTTTTTCACTAAGTTGGACCTTCGTAACGCTTACCATCTCGTGCGCATCAGGGAGGGGGACGAGTGGAAGACGGCGTTTAACACTCCGTTAGGGCACTTTGAATACCGGGTTCTTCCTTTCGGCCTCGCTAACGCTCCAGCTGTCTTTCAGGCATTAGTCAATGATGTCCTGAGAGACATGCTGAACATCTTTGTTTTCGTTTACCTTGACGATATCCTGATTTTTTCACCGTCACTCCAGATTCATGTTCAGCACGTTCGACGTGTCCTCCAGCGCCTTTTAGAAAATTGTCTTTTTGTGAAGGCTGAGAAGTGCACTTTTCATGCCTCCTCCGTCACATTTCTCGGTTCTGTTATTTCCGCTGAAGGCATTAAGATGGATCCCGCTAAGGTCCAAGCTGTCATTGATTGGCCCGTCCCTAAGTCACGCGTCGAGCTGCAGCGCTTTCTCGGCTTCGCGAACTTCTATCGTCGTTTCATCCGTAATTTCGGTCAGGTGGCAGCTCCTCTCACAGCCCTTACTTCTGTCAAGACGTGCTTTAAGTGGTCCGTTTCCGCCCAGGGAGCTTTTGATCTCCTCAAGAATCGTTTTACATCCGCTCCTATCCTTGTTACACCTGACGTCTCTAGACAGTTCGTTGTCGAGGTTGACGCGTCAGAGGTGGGCGTGGGAGCCATCCTTTCTCAGCGCTCCCTCTCTGACGACAAGGTCCACCCATGCGCGTATTTTTCTCATCGCCTGTCGCCGTCGGAACGTAACTATGATGTGGGTAACCGCGAACTGCTCACCATCCGGTTAGCCCTAGGCGAATGGCGACAGTGGTTGGAGGGGGCGACCGTTCCTTTTGTCGTTTGGACTGACCGTAGGAACCTTGAGTACATCCGTTCTGCCAAACGACTTAATGCGCGTCAGGCGCGTTGGGCGCTGTTTTTCGCTCGTTTCGAGTTCGTGATTTCTTATCGTCCGGGCTCTAAGAACACCAAGCCTGATGCTTTGTCTCGTCTCTTCAGTTCTTCAGTAGCCTCCACTGACCCCGAGGGGATTCTCCCTGAGGGGCGTGTTGTCGGGTTGACTGTCTGGGGAATTGAGAGGCAGGTAAAACAAGCGCTCACTCACACTCCGTCGCCGCGCGCTTGTCCTAGGAACCTTCTTTTCGTTCCCGTTCCTACTCGTCTGGCCGTTCTTCAGTGGGCTCACTCTGCCAAGTTAGCCGGCCACCCTGGCGTTCGGGGTACGCTTGCTTCCATTCGCCAGCGTTTTTGGTGGCCCACCCGGGAGCATGACACGCGTCGTTTCGTGGCTGCTTGTTCGGTCTGCGCGCAGACTAAGTCCGGTAACTCTCCTCCTGCCGGCCGTCTCAGGCCGCTTCCTATTCCCTCTCGACCGTGGTCTCACATCGCCTTAGATTTTGTCACCGGACTGCCTTCGTCAGCGGGGAAGACTGTTATTCTTACGGTTGTCGATAGGTTCTCTAAGGCGGCTCATTTCATTCCCCTTGCTAAGCTTCCTTCTGCTAAAGAGACGGCACAAATCATCATCGAGAATGTTTTCAGAATTCATGGCCTTCCGTCAGACGTCGTTTCGGACAGAGGTCCGCAATTCACGTCTCAATTTTGGAGGGAGTTTTGCCGTTTGATTGGGGCTTCCGTCAGTCTCTCTTCCGGCTTTCACCCCCAGTCTAACGGTCAAGCAGAACGGGCCAATCGGACTATTGGTCGCATCTTACGCAGTCTTTCTTTTCGTAACCCTGCGTCTTGGTCAGAACAGCTCCCCTGGGCAGAATACGCCCACAACTCGCTTCCTTCGTCTGCGACCGGGCTATCTCCTTTTCAGAGTAGCCTCGGGTACCAGCCTCCGCTGTTCTCATCTCAGTTCGCCGAGTCCAGCGTCCCCTCCGCTCAGGCTTTTGTCCAACGTTGCGAGCGCACCTGGAAGAGGGTCAGGTCTGCACTTTGCCGTTATAGGACGCAGACTGTGAGGGCTGCTAATAAGCGTAGAACTAAGAGTCCTAGATATTGTCGCGGTCAGAGAGTTTGGCTCTCCACTCAGAACCTTCCCCTTAAGACGGCTTCTCGCAAGTTGACCCCGCGGTTCATTGGTCCGTTCCGTATTTCTCGGGTCATTAATCCTGTCGCAGTTCGACTTCTTCTTCCGCGATACCTTCGTCGCGTCCACCCGGTCTTCCATGTCTCCTGCATCAAGCCCGTCCTTCGCGCCCCCGCTCGTCTTCCCCCCCCCCCCCATCCTTGTCGAGGGCGCACCCATCTACAGGGTCCGTAGAATTTTGGACATGCGTCCTCGGGGCCGTGGTCACCAGTACCTCGTAGATTGGGAGGGGTACGGTCCTGAGGAGAGGAGTTGGGTTCCCTCTCGGGACGTGCTGGACCGTGCGCTGATCGAGGATTTCCTCCGTTGCCGCCAGGTTTCCTCCTCGAGTGCGCCAGGAGGCGCTCGGTGAGTGGGGGGGTACTGTATTTACGTTGACACCCCCCCCCCCCCCCCCCTTAATTATTTTTTTGGTCGATTTACCCCTACCTACATGTACACATTTTTTATTTTGATTTGATCTGCTGCCATAGAGTTACATTAGAAGTGCCCATCCAAGAATGCTCAAGGTCATTGGCCACAGATAAAATGACATCAAATCACGTTATATCTACAGTAGCATTGAATGGTCTGATCATGTCAACATCATACATTCAAAATCTTAGCTAACAAGCTAGACATGCAGTCATCATCATGCATCAAGTCGGCAATCTGCTGGCAAATCATTTTCAATCCCTGTCATATTAAGAGAAATTATGGGTAAAACGTATCGGTGCTCATTGGCCATTGAGCGTTTCACAACAAGTTGGAAATCTCAAATTCAATAATGAGTGCTACGACCCCACTGCAGCCCCGGGTTTGATCACAGGCTGTGACCGGAAGCCCCTTGAGGTGGTGCACAATTGGCCCAGTGTCGTCTGGGTTAGGGGAGGGTTTGGCGGGCCGGGCGCCTGCATGCTGACTTCGGTCGTCAGTTCGACGGTGTTTCCTCTGGCGCATTGGTTGTAACTATCAATTGGATACCTCGAAAAAGTGCGCGTCAATCCAGCATGACTTCTTCCTTCAAAACAACTGGAAACTTGAACTGGGAAATCTCAGACCTCAGTGAGTTCAAAACAACTGGAAACTTGAACTGGGAAATCTCAGACCTCAGTGAGTTCAAGACAACTGGGAACTTGAACTGGGAAATCTCCTGACCTCAGTGAGTTCAAGACAACTGGGAACTCGGATAAAACTAGCTCCAACTAGGAAAATAGGGACAATTGTTATTATTATCTATATTTTTTCATTTTACCCCTTTTTCGTGGTATCCAATTGTTTTTAGTAGCTACTATCTTGTCTCATCGCTACAAATTCCCGTACAGGCTCGGGAGAGATGAAGGTTGAAAGTCATGCGTCCTCCGATACACAACCCAACCAAGCCGCACTGCTTCTTAACAGAGCGCGCATCCAACCCGGAAGCCAGCCGCACCAATGTGTCAGAGGAAACACCGTGCACCAGGCAACCTTGGTTAGCGCGCACTGCGCCGGTGCGCGATGAGACAAGGATATCCCTACCGGGCCAATTGTGCGTAGCCTGTTTTAGAGAAATGTAATCATTGAATATTGTAAGTGTCATGTACTGTCATGTTGTGTCTTGTCTCTGTCCTTTCCCTTCACCCTGTCTCCCTCTGCTGGTCGTTGTTAGGTTACCTTTTCTCCCCCGCTTTCCCCCAGCTGTTCCTTGTCTCCTCTGACTACCCATTCACCCCGTTTCCCACCTGTTCCCTTTTTCCCTCTGATTAGGTCCCTATATCTCTCTCTGTTTCTGTTCCTGTCCTTGTCGGATTCTTGTTTGTTGTGTTTCATGCCTGAGCCAGACTATCGTCATGTTTGCTGTAACCTTGTCCTGTCGTGTCGGAATCTGCCGGTCTATCTGAGCCTACCTATGTTTGGTTATTAAAGAAGCTCTGTTTAAGTTAGTTCGCTTTTGGGTCCTCATTCACTCACCATAACAGTAAGAGCTTCGTTGTCTGCTTATATGTCCCCTTTATTTATCCTACAGTTCTGACTTGATGTACAAGGAGAATACTGTAAGAACAGCCTATGTAATGACAAATAGTTATACGGACTATGTCCGTCCTAGCTCGCTCATTAATGTCTTAATCGAAATTACGGATTGCCTCTTATCTGCTTGTCGTCCCCTCATGCCATAGTTTGTACGTCTCAATTGTCAGTAGAAAGCACATTTGTTTAAGCAAGTCAGCCATATCAGCTATGTTTTTTTAAAAGGCAGTAAATGAGGCTGAATGAGCTGTTTCGCTGACAGACGAGGCTCCACTGATAGCCAGGTGTAGCTGTGGTAAGGATTCACTCCATGGTGCTGAAAAGAAAGCTCTGCTGTTGGGACAGTTTTATGTCGGCCCTAACAGTTTGTGGGCACCGTTTGTCACCGTTGTTGTCCAATTCATGCATTGTTTAGTGTTGTGTTGTGTTTTGTAGTGGCTTTGCTGGCATGCATCATTTTTTTTAAATACAGTTTTTGCCTCACCGAGATTTACATGCTAAATGAATACGAGTATGGTCATTTCGGCACGCCCCTAGTTTCAGCGTCTCAATTTGAAAACAGCTCAAATAAAATACAAACAGACTCAAATTGGGTGAGAGAGAGAGAGTGGTTTGGAGTCCCTCTATTTTCACCTCGTTCCCATCCTGGTTTATTAGACAAACAGCAGCCACTGTAATGAGGAAATTGCTTGTAAAATGTAATCTGCCAGTGTGTGTGTGTGTGTGTGTGTGTGTGTGTGTGTGTGTGTGTGTGTGTGTGTGTGTGTGTGAGTGTGTGTGTGTGTGTGTGTGTGTGTGTGTGTGTGTGTGTGTGTGTGTGTGTGTGTGTGTGTGTGTGTGTGTGTGTGTGTGTGTGTGTGTGTGTGTGTGTGTGTTTGCGTGCGTGTGCATATGCGTGCGCGAGTGTGTGTGATTGGACAAAATTTGACAAATTTGTGAGGGGAGTGGGGGTTGATTTTCAAAGCAGTTCATAAATAAACACAAATAAAAAGCAGGTGCAAAACGACACGCAGCCAAAGTTTACATCAACAGAGAAACGCAGAGCTTTCTAACCCTGTGTGTGTGTGTGTGTGTGTGTGTGTGTGTGTGTGTGTGTGTGTGTGTGTGTGTACCATTGGGCTGATTGTGCTATATGAGTGTGTCTGGGAGGAATAAAGAAGTGGAGTTCTCATACTCCCCTCCACCCTTCATTTTCATGATGACTGCAGAATTTCACACCCACCACGTCCACAGCAGTGTGTGTGGGCCTACATGTCGTCTCCAGGTGTACAACGCCCTTCTACCTGCACACACACACACACGCACACACGCGCACACACACACTCTCAAACAAACAGGGACAGACATGCACACACACACACATACGCACACACACACACGCCACACACACACAGAATTCTACAGTATAAGCTCTTTTTGAGTATACCAGTGGTCCAGTGGTCCAGTATACCAGTGGTCCAGTGGTCCAGTGGTCCAGTATACCAGTGGTCCAGTATACCAGTGGTCCAGTATACCAGTGGTCCAGAGGTCCAGTATACCAGTGGTCCAGTAGTCCAGTGGTCCAGTGGTCCAGTATACTAGTGGTCCAGTGGTCCAGTATGCCAGTGGTCCAGTATGCCAGTGGTCCAGTAGTCCAGTATGCCAGTGGTCCAGTGGTCCAGTATGCCAATGGTCCAGTATACCAGTGGTCCAGTGGTCCAGCATGCCAGTGGTCTAGTATGCCTGTGGTCCAGTATGCCAGTGGTCCAGTATACCAGTGGTCCAGTGGTCCAGTGGTCCAGTATGCCAGTGGTCCAGTGGTCCAGTATACCAGTGTTCCAGTGGTTCAGTATACCAGTGGTCCAGTATGCCAGTGGTCCAGTATGCCAGTGGTCCAGTATACCAGTGGTCCAGTATGCCAGTGGTCCAGTATACCAGTGGTCCAGTATGCCAGTGGTCCAGTATACCAGTGGTCCAGTATACCAGTGGTCCAGTATACCAGTGGTCCAGTATACCAGTGGTCCAGTATGCCAGTGGTCCAGTATGCCAGTGGTCCAGTGGTCCAGTATACCAGTGTTCCAGTGGTTCAGTATACCAGTGGTCCAGTGGTCCAGTATGCCAGTGGTCCAGTATACCAGTGGTCCAGTATGCCAGTGGTCCAGCGGTCCAGTATGCTTAGCTTTCTGCCATCCAGGACCTCTTTACCAGGGCTTAGCTTCCTGCCATCCAGGACCTCTTTACCAATGCTTAGCTTCCTGCCATCCAGGACCTCTTTACCAAGGCTTAGCTTCCTGCCATCTCTACAAATTGTGAAAGACTTCAGCTTCCCAATTCATAGACTGTTTTCGCTGCTACTACACGACAAGCGGTAATGATGCACCAAGCCATTTGACTGCAGTTAGTTAATTAACCAAGCAACTACCCAGACTATCTGCATTGATCCTTTTTATACCAACTTTTTTGGACTCGTCACATATGCTGCTGCTACTGTTTATTATCTGATCTGTCACTTTATTGATAGTTATATGTACATATCTACATCAACTACCTCGTACCTCTGCACATCAACTCTACTGGTACCATGTGTATATAGCCAAGTTATTACCTCGTACCCCTGCACATCAACTAGGTACTGGTACCCAGTGTTTATAGCCAGGTTATTACCTCGTACCCCTGCACATGGACTCTACTGGTACCCAGTGTTTATAGCCATGTTATTACCTCGTACTCCTGCACATCAACTAGGTACTGGTACCCTGTGTTTATAGCCAAGTTATTACCACACACCTCTGCACATGGACTCTACTGGTACCCAGTGTTTATAGCCAGGTTATTACCTCGTACCCTGCACATCAACTCTACTGGTACCCAGTGTTTATAGCCAGGTTATTATCTCGTACCCCTGCACATCAACTCTACTGGTACCCAGTGTTTATAGCCAGGTTATTATCTCGTACCCCTACACATGGACACTACTGGTACCCAGTGTTTATAGCCAGGTTATTATCTCGTACCCCTGCACATCAACTCTACTTGTACCCAGTGTTTATAGCCAGGTTATTACCTCGTACCCCTGCACATGGACTCTACTGGTACCCAGTGTTGATAGCCAGGTTATTATCTCGTACCCTGCACATTAACTCTACTTGTAGCCAGTGTTTATAGCCAGGTTATTATTTCGTACCTATGCACATCAACTCTACTGGTACCCAGTGTTTATAGCCAGGTTATTACCTTGTACCACTGCACATGGACACTACTGGTACCCTGTGTTTATAGTGAGGTTATTACCTCATACCACTACACGTGGACACTATTGGTACCCAGTATTTATAGTGAGGTTATTACCTCGTACCCCTGCACATGGACACTACTGGTACCCAGTGTTTATAGTGAGGTTATTACCTCGTACCCCTGCATATGGACTCTACTGGTACCCAGTTATACCCAGGTTATTATCTCGTAACCCTGCACATGGACTCTACTGGTACCCAGTTTATAGCCAGGTTATTATCTCGTACCCCTGCACATGGACTCTACTGGTACCCAGTTTATAGCCAAGTTATTATCTCGTACACCTGCACATGGACTCTACTGGTACCCAGTTTATAGCCAGGTTATTACCTCATACCCCTGCACATGGACTCTACTGGTACCCAGTTTATAGCCAGGTTATTACCTCGTACCCCTGCACATGGACTCTACTGGTACCCAGTGTATATAGCAAGGTTATTACCTCGTACCCCTGCACATCAGCTCTACTGGTACCCAGTGTTTATAGCCAGGGTATTACCTCATACCCCTGCACATCAACTCTACTAGTACCCAGTGTATGTAGCCAGGTTATTACCTCGTACCCCTGCACATCAGCTCTACTGGTACCCAGTGTTTATAGCCAGGTTATTACCTCATACCCCTGCACATCAATTCTACTGGTACCCTGTTTATAGCCAGGTTATTACCTCGTACCCCTGCACATGGACTCTACTGGTATCCCGTGTTTATAGCCAGGTTATTACCTCATACCCCTGCACATCAGCTCTACTAGTACCCAGTGTATATAACCAGGTTATTACCTCGTACCCCTGCACATCAGCTCTACTGGTACCCAGTGTTTATAGCTAGGTTATTACCTCATACCCCTGCACATCAATTCTACTGGTACCCTGTTTATAGCCAGGTTATTACCTCGTACCCCTGCACATGGACTCTACTGGTACCCAGTGTATATAACCAGGTTATTACCTCGTACCCCTGCACATCAGCTCTACTGGTACCCAGTGTTTATAGCTAGGTTATTACCTCATACCCCTGCACATCAATTCTACTGGTACCCTGTTTATAGCCAGGTTATTACCTCGTACCCCTGCACATGGACTCTACTGGTACCCTGTTTATAGCCAAGTTATTACCTCGTACCCCTGCACATGGACTCTACTGGTATCCTGTTTATAACCAGGTTATTACCTCGTACCCCTGCACATGGACTCTACTGGTACCCAGTGTATATAACCAGGTTATTACCTCGTACCCCTGCACATCAGCTCTACTGGTACCCAGTGTTTATAGCTAGGTTATTACCTCATACCCCTGCACATCAATTCTACTGGTACCCTGTTTATAGCTAGGTTATTACCTCATACCCCTGCACATCAATTCTACTGGTACCCTGTTTATAGCCAGGTTATTACCTCATACCCCTGCACATCAATTCTACTGGTACCCTGTTTATAGCCAGGTTATTACCTCGTACCCCTGCACATGGACTCTACTGGTACCCTGTTTATAGCCAGGTTATTACCTCGTACCCCTGCACATGGACTCTACTGGTACCCTGTTTATAGCCAGGTTATTACCTCGTACCCCTGCACATGGACTCTACTGGTACCCTGTTTATAGCCAAGTTATTACCTCGTACCCCTGCACATGGACTCTACTGGTACCCTGTTTATAGCCAGGTTATTACCTCGTACCCCTGCACATGGACTCTACTGGTACCCTGTTTATAGCCAAGTTATTACCTCGTACCCCTGCACATGGACTCTACTGGTACCCCGTGTTTATAGCCAAGTTATCGTTACTCATTGTGTATTTATTATTACTTTTATTATTACGTGTTTAACTGTTCTATTATTTCTATATTTCCTTTCTCTCTGCGTTGTTGGGAAAGACCCATAAGTAAACATTTCACTGTTAGTCTACATCTGTTGTTTACGAAGCATGTGACAAATATTTGAATAAATATCCTACTTACCTACTCACTTTTCCTTTGTGGGTGTGTCAGTGGGAGCGAGAGAGATCGTACACACACACACACACACACTGAAACTAACGCTTGACTACTCAGGCAGAAATAACAGAGCATGCTTCCTAATTGTTTCTGTGGAACATTCTGTCGCTGTAGAAATGGTTGGTACAAAGAGAGCTTGTGAACGTAACCCCAATTATTCCCCTGTACCTCTCCCTCCTTAATGATCAGCCACGCCTCTGTCAGCTTGATTAATTACCTGTTCTCTACCTTTCTAGAACATTCTCAATGGTTCAGTCACTACTCACTATGGAGCCGTCTCTGTTCTCTACCTCTCTAGAACATTCTCTATGTCTCCGTCACTACTCACAAAAAATTACATGAGACTCAGTGCTTAACGTGTACTAAAATCACACAAAGGCCAAGGTAAAAGGGGTCTTTAGTTTAATAGAATTTCATCAGTGATCGGGTGAGGGGGATCAGACATTACTACATTTCATAGTTGGATGAGTTTTTTTAAAGGTTTGAAAAACTGAAAATGTACTGAAATTACAATCAAACAAGTGGAAAAAAGGAGAAAAGGTGAACTTTCAAATTACAATAACTGCTTCTCCTACTGTATCTGGCCGCCCATGATGACACACACAGGCTGCGTTTACACAGGCAGACCAATTCAGATCTTTCTTTCAATAATTGGTATTTTGAAAGATCTGATGTAAACAGATCTGATGTGATTGGTCAAAAGTCCAATTATTGGGAAAAAATATCGGAATTGGGCTGCCTGTGTAAACGCAGCCACAGAGACACAACACATGCAAAGCCAGCAATTACTGTGAGTCATTAATACCTCTTTTATATCTCAATGGCCCAGGCCAGAAAGTAACCTAAATTTGACTTACTGAATGAGGGATCATTTAGTTGATGATTTGTTACTCAGAAGAGGGGAGAGTGTGGGAGGGAGAGAGAGGGAGAGAGATAAAGGGAGAGGAAGGGAAGATTAATAAGGGAGAGAGAGGGAGGGAAAGGAAGGGAGGGAGGGAGAGTAAGGGAGAATAATGGAGGGAGAGGAAGGGAGAGGAAGGAAGTGAGAGAAAGGAAGGGAGAGTAAGAAAGGAAGGAAGGAAGGGAGGGAGGAAGGAAGGAAGAAAGGAAGGAAGGAAGGAAGGAAGGGAGGGAGGGAGGGAGGGAGGGAGGGAGGGAGGGAGGAAGGAAGGAAGGAAGGAAGGAAGGAAGGAAGGAAGGAAGGAAGGAAGGAAGGAAGGAAGGAAGGAAGGAAGGAAGGAAGGAAGGAAGGAAGGAAGGAACAGAAAGAAGGTGAGAGGGAGAAGGAGAAGGTGGGAGTGAGCGAGATAGAAAGAGACAGATCGAGAGAACGGAAAGAGGGAGTAGGCGTTTAGTTCCATTGATAACGACGACAGGTCTGAGTTTTTGTCTCCGTCAAGTTGAGAGAACTCAAGTGAACTAGCTAGCTGAACCCAAGTGAACTAGCTAGCTGAACCCAAGTGAACTAACTAGCTGAACTTGTGAACTAACTATCTGAGCCTAAGTGAACTAACTAGCTGAACCCAAGTGAACTAACTAGCTGAACCCAAGTGAACTAGCTAGCTGAACCCAAGTGAACTAACTAGCTGAATTCAGGCCCTTCACCCTTAACATATTATAACGACACAGCTTTTGGTTCAGGCCCATCACCCTTATGATTTACTGAAGGAAGTGTTTATAAGTAAAACAACACTTCCTCTCTGTCTCCACCTCTTTCTCCGCCCTTAACCACTGGTGCCAGGAGACTTCTTTCACACCCATAAAAACAAAACATAGAGAGAGAGAGAGAGAGAGAGTGAGAGAGAGCGACAGAGAGACAGAGAGGGAGCGAGAGAGACGTAGCTGCATTTCCTGACAACATGTCAAAAATATAAAACAATTAGTGTCATTTCCCCAAATTTGAAACCCTTATTCAAGGTTTCAAAGACCTCTCGATGAGATTAGGCTACCCGTCCTGTTGGGGGAGGACGCAGAGAGCTGTGGGTTGGCAGCACACTACATTGCTGCCTGCCATAAATTGAGGGATAGTGTCTGACAGATCAACCAACCTACACATGTCCTCTACTGTATGCTTATTGTCATTGTTGAATGTATGGTTATTTTGACCCTTGGTTATTGTTGTTACTGTTGTCCCGTTGACAATTTTGATTCTCATTTGTATTTTTATATTGTAAATATCCACAATAAGCTTTAGCAATATGTACATTGTTATGTCATGCCAATAAAGCAAATTGAATTGAATTGAATTGAGAGAGAGAGAGAGACAAAGAGAGAGAGAGATCGACAAAGAGAGAGAGACAAAGAGAGAGAGAGAGAGAGAGAGACAAAGAGAGAGAGAGACAAAGAGAGAGAGAGACAAAGAGAGTCAAAGAGATAGAGGGAGAGGGAGAGTCAGAGAGAGGGAGGGGGAGAGTCAAAGAGAGAGAGAGGGGGAGAGTCAAAGAGAGAGGGAGGGGGAGAGTCAAAGAGAGAGGGAGGGGGAGAGTCAAAGAGAGAGGGAGGGGGAGAGTCAAAGAGAGAGGGAGGGGGGGAGTCAAAGGATCACACACAACATGAATTTTGTTTCATAGGGGTGCAGGTCTCCTCCTGGGGCTGGGAAGCTATTTTTAGTGGCACCAGTAAGGTGGTGCAGCAGGCCCCCAGGTGGACAGGATATGGTTCCTCTGAAGGACTTACTATTACTACACTATGCAATCACAACAGGAGTGGGAACCTGCGGTGGGGTAAACCATCTCAAGGGTAAACCCAGTCTGGGGAATACCCAGTCTTGTCCTCTCAGTACCACGGTCAAATATAGCCATGCCTGGGAAGTGGGAACCAGTCTCTGTTGAAACCTGAGGCTGTCCTCCTGGCCTCTCTAACCCAACCGTGAGACCTCAGGACTTCAGGATAACTGGTTACAGTAAACAACTCTGCAAACAGAGATGCATGGGAAACAAACAGGCTCTCTTTAAAAATTCTGCATCATCGTCTGTACATCAAGCTTGTTTCAGACCTGTCAATGACAATGACACTGATAACACTGTAGTCTTACTGTAGCACAAGGGAAATGATGCATTAAGGGAATATTTTTTATTCAGCTGTAGGTATTTGTCTTCTTTTCTTTTAAAATTCACAGAGAGTTTAAACTGTATTTCACAGAAACGTACGTGTCACGACTTCTACCGAAGTCGTTGCCTCTCCTTTATTCGGGCGGTGCTCGGCGGTCGACGTCACCGGTCTTCTAGCCATCATTGATCCATTTTTCATGTTCCATTGGTTTTGTCTTGTCTTCCCACACACCTGGTTTCAATCCCATTCATTACCTGTTGTGTATTTAACCCTCTGTTTCCCCTCATGTCTTTGTCAGAGATTGTTTATTGTCAGTGTTGTGTTTATTGTATAGGTGCGCGACGGGTCCTCGTACCCAGGTTTGTTTATATTCTATTCTTATCAGTGTTATGGAGCATGTTGAGGGTAGAAGATGTTCAGGGTCCAGTTGGTCCCAGACTCGGTACTCCGGTATTGCTTGCCGTGCGGTAGCAGAAAGAACAGTCTATGACTTGGGTGGCTGGAGTCTTTGCAGCTGTAGAACTTTTTGAGGATCTGAGGGTCCATGCCAAATCTTTTCAGCCTCCTGAGGGGGAAGAGGCGTTGTCGTGCCCTCTTCACGGCTGTGTTGGTGTGTGTGGACCATGATAGATCCTTAGTGATGTGGATACAGAGGAACTTGAAGCTCTTGACCCGCTCCACTACAGCCCGTCGATGTGAATGGGGCGTGGCTCAGCACTCCGTTTCCTGTAGCCCACGATCAGCGTCTTTGTCTCGCTGACGTTAAGGGAGAGTGTTGTTGTCCTGGTGTCTCCATATAGGCTGTCTCATGACCAGGCCTCCCTGTAGTGCTGTCTACGTGCTTTGTCTCCCCCATAATCACCGCCTAGTGATGTCACCTCTATCTACTGAGCTAAAGTCTGTTTTACGTTTGAACTCTAATGTTTACGATAGCGATGGCCAACTGATCCTAGATCTGTGCGTAAGAGCAAATAGTAGCTACAGAGCCAGTCACAAAGGGGATTAGACACGTTTGATAAGGTCTTTTGTGATGGGGTCTGATCTGTGTGTGATTGCTTGTCTGGGGGGCTTTGTTGCAATGGAAAAGTAGGGCTGTTGATGATAGCATCAGAGTCATGCCTGGTCATTCCATTGGATTTGGATCAAATGTTTGGATAAGGGTTGGATGGTGTTTTTAGCATAGTATACACAAAACAGGAGAGCATATCTCTTTCTTTATCTCCCTCCCTCCTCCATCACTCCTCCTCCATCACTCCTCCCTCCGCCCCTTCCATCCCTCCTCCCTCCGCCCCTTCCATCCCTCCTTCATCCACCCCTTCCATCCCTCCTCCCTCCGCCCCTTCCATCCCTCCTCCCTCCGCCGCTTCCATCCCTCCTCCATCCCTCCTCCCTCCGCCCCTTCCATCCCTCCTCCATCCCTCCTCCTTCCGCCCCTTCCATCCCTCCTCCTTCCGCCCCTTCCATCCCTCCTCCATCCCTCCTCCCTCCGCCCCTTCCATCCCTCCTCCCTCCGCCCCTTCCATCCCTCCTCCATCCCCCTTCCATCCCTCCTCCATCCCCCTTCCATCCCTCCTCCCCTTCCTTCTCCATCCCCCCTCCATCCCTTCTCCATCCCCCTTCCATCCCTCCCTCTCTCTCCTCTCAGATCTCCTCTGACTACTCTGTGGCCCAGGGGCTTGGTGCCGTTCAACCTGTCAGATACCAAGACAACGTGTGTGTGTGTGTGTGTGTGTGTGTGTGTGTGTGTGTGTGTGTGTGTGTGTGAGAGTATAAACACAATCTCTCCAGCAGTTGTCAGAAGAAAATGCAGAATCCTTAAATAACCCTGTTCAGTCCTCAGCACCCAGGTCTAGGACAGAACAGAGAGGAAGATGTTGAATCTCCATCCAAATCTCAGGAGGTTTAAACTACACTATGAATACAAAATATGTAAGAATAGGGATCACATTCTCTAGACTACTTGAACAGAATACTTGACCAGAATACTTGATCATAATACTTGACTAGAATACTTGATTAGAATACTTAACTAGAATACTTGACTAGAATACTTGATTAGAATACTTGATTAGAATACTTGACTAGAATACTTGACTAGAATACTTGATTAGAATACTTGATTAGAATACTTGACTAGAATACTTGACTAGAATACTTGACTAGAATACTTGACTAGAATACTTGACTAGAATACTTGATTAGAATACTTGATCAGAATACTTGACTAGAATACTTGATTAGAATACTTGATTAGAATACTTGACTAGAATACTTGACTAGAATACTTGACTAGAATACTTGACTAGAATACTTGACTAGAATACTTGACTAGAATACTTGATTAGAATACTTGACTAGAATACTTGACTAGAATACTTGACTAGAATACTTGACTAGAATACTTGACTAGAATACACTATATACATATGAAGTGAGTTAATTAAACAGTATGTAAACATTATTAAAGTGACCAGTGTTCAATGACTCTATATATGTAGATAGGGCAGCCGTCTCTAAGGTGCAGGGTAGAGCACCGTGTGGTAGCTGGCTAGTAACAGTGACTAAGGTTCAGGGCAGGGTACTGGGTGGAGGCTAGTAACAGTGACTAAGGTTCAGGGCAG
>NC_143036.1:10270000-10360000 GCF_057628025.1 Oncorhynchus mykiss | reverse complement strand
ATAATCATGGCTCTTATTTTCACATTTCACTTTTCTGTCAGGTCAGGTCATGCCAACCTCATGCCTGTCTCTAGGCCTTATAGTTAAAGTTAGGTTTTAGAGGGTGGGGGAAACTGATGCTAGATCTGTGCCGATGTCTACCCAGATCCACAAAGATGGTCCTCCATCACCCATCTTTATCCAACATCCCTAGGTGTAGGATGTCTGTGCCAAGGTTATAAGTCTCCAGCCGGGCGGCTCTTTGATACTTCATCCTACAGAAGGACCTTTTACTCTAGCCAGAAGAGGCTACTGGACAGGGAAGAGAGGAGATGGTGACTAAGTGGATCTACATTAAATCTAAACTAAAGAGGGGGGGGGGGGGGGTGATAGAACGGACCACTTGAGGGTTGGGGGGTCAGGGAGGAAGTATGTGGTTTTTAGTTGGACTATAATGTTTGCTTCGACCAGCATTAAATCAATGCCTGGGAGAATGTGCGTGGGATTAAAACCCCATTTCAAACCAATGATTACAAACTAATCTACTATGTTATTGCAAGGGTTTTCTATGTAAGGCCAGTTTCTTTTAGTGGTCCTCTCCAGCCCGTGTCAGTTGAATTAGTAACACAAGTATTTTTAAGAGCACTGAGGAAGAGAGTAATGTCAGTTTAGATCACATGCACACATGACAATGTGTATTTTAATCCTAAACAGCATTCTGTCCTGCTCCCAATCCCAAGTCCCTTCCCCAAAGAGATGCCCAATCACAAAGCGGGTCAACAATGGTGCTGTCGATCAATCTGTCTCTATAGTGACCGCAGAGAACGCTGGGGTCCGTGAGGTCACTTTCATTCCAGTATTCTCCAAACAGCGACTAATTGCTTTGTTTGTGCTGGGGTTCCTTGTCAGCGAGCAGGCAAATTCCCAGCACAGAGCAAATATCAATCACACTAGCTAATCATATGTTGCTATTCACACCAAATGACTGGAGAGAGAAGGAGCGGAACAGAGAGAGAAAGAGAGGGAGAGAGAATTAGCTGAGAGCGAGAGAAAGAGAGAGACAGAGAGAGAGAGACAGAGAGAGAGAGAGACAGAGAGAGAGAGAGAGAGAGAGAGAGAGAGAGAGAGAGAGAGAGAGAGAGAGAGAAAGAGAGAGAGGCTCAGCTGCTCTAATTCTCTGTAAATAAAGTGCACACTTCAGTGGTTGTCTTTGTGATGGTGCTTGGGAGTAGAAAGGAAGGAGGTAGGGTTTTTTTCAGCATATATTGTGTTTTCTCTGTCTAGTGAGTTTTCCTTGTTGAAACAGCTGTAATATCAACCCAGTAACTTTGCAGAGAGGCATCCCATCAGATCAATTTCCCCCCCATCGTCACCCCCCTCCACTCTCTCTTCTCCCTTTTATCTCTCCCTCTACCTCTCTCTCACTTTCTATCGTGTTTTCAGGGATTTTAACGGGCCGAGCCGAGCAGGCCTTTCTGAGAGGTGAACTCTGGGAACTCTGCCAAAACTCTCAGAGTAATTCAGCCATCTGGATTGAGGTCACTGTTAGTCGCGGGGTGCACAGTATGAGACAGCACCATCCGCACAGCAGAAAAGGCTCTGGGATTACAGTAGGCTTATTGCCGTGTTCATCACTTCCTTCAGGAAAAAAAGACACATTCATAATTATTTGAAACATCCATCACTATGACAAAGTAGAGTAGAAATGTCACAAAGACCTGTATTGTTGAGTTGCGATATAAAGAGATATTTCTGAGGTAATTTCCACAGCTGCATTCATATTCATGCGGGTCTGAGGGTTTCTGAATGCTCTCAGCAGTAAAATACAGAGGATAGCTCATCCTCCTACACCACCTAACATGATGGAAAGAGACACTCAGGATGAATCAGAGCTCACAGGTAGGGATGGAGGCCAATAAGGAGCTGATGTCGGGAGCTAGACAGTTAGGTTTCTGAGGTGAGGTGAACTCACACTGAACAGGTCATACACACTGTCACCTCAACTTATAGACAAGGGGTATTCAACTCTGACCTTACGAGGTCCGGAACCTGCTGGTTTTCTGTTCTACCTGATAATGAATTGCGCACAAATGGTGTCCCAGGTCTAAATCAGTCCCTGATTAGAGAGGGAACAATGAAACAATGCAGTGGAACTGATGTCCCAGGTCTAAATCAGTCCCTGATTAGAGAGGGAACAATGAAACAATGTGGAACTGATGTCCCAGGTCTAAATCAGTCCCTGATTAGAGAGGCAACAATGAAACAATGCAGTGGAACTGATGTCCCAGGTTTAAATCAGTCCCTGATTAGAGAGGGAACGATGAAACAATGTGGAACTGATGTCCCAGGTCTAAATCAGTCCCTGATTAGAGAGGGAACAGTGAAACAATGCAGTGGAACTGATGTCCCAGGTCTAAATCAGTCCCTGATTAGAGAGGGAACGATGAAACAATGTGGAACTGATGTCCCAGGTCTAAATCAGTCCCTGATTAGAGAGGCAACAATGAAACAATGTGGAACTGATGTCCCAGGTCTAAATCAGTCCCTGATTAGAGAGGAACAATGAAACAATGCAGTGGAACTGATGTCCCAGGTCTAAATCAGTCCCTGATTAGAGAGGGAACAATGAAACAATGTGGAACTGATGTCCCAGGTCTAAATCAGTCCCTGATTAGAGAGGGAACAATGAAACAATGTGGAACTGATGTCCCAGGTCTAAATCAGTCCCTGATTAGAGAGGCAACAATGAAACAATGCAGTGGAACTGATGTCCCAGGTCTAAATCAGTCCCTGATTAGAGAGGGAACAATGAAACAATGCAGTGGAACTGATGTCTCAGGTCTAAATCAGTCCCTGATTAGAGAGGGAACAATGAAACAATGTGGAACTGATGTCCCAGGTCTAAATCAGTCCCTGATTAGAGAGGGAACAATGAAACAATGCAGTGGAACTGATGTCTCAGGTCTAAATCAGTCCCTGATTAGAGAGGGAACAATGAAACAATGTGGAACTGATGTCCCAGGTCTAAATCAGTCCCTGATTAGAGAGGGAACAATGAAACAATGCAGTGGAACTGATGTCCCAGGTCTAAATCAGTCCCTGATTAGAGAGGGAACAATGAAACAATGTGGAACTGATGTCCCAGGTCTAAATCAGTCCCTGATTAGAGAGGGAACAATGAAACAATGTGGAACTGATGTCCCAGGTCTAAATCAGTCCCTGATTAGAGAGGGAACGATGAAACAATGCAGTGGAACTGGGTTCCAAATCCAGAGTTGAGTTCAAAGATGACAGACTAAAGCCTGTTTTGTAAAATACAATGTGTTGGAGTGAATTGTTTGTCTTCAAACAGGTATTGAAGCACAAGTGTGGACAATGAAATTGTTCATGATATCTCCTTGTCTTTGTTTTCTTATGAAGCTTTACATTTGTCAATACAGACATACTGTAAGCGATTCCAGTCTCTAACTAAAGGTTCGTATAACGTAATGGGCTGACAAGACAGAATCTGTGGTGTTGGATCAGAATGGACGGCAATGCAGTGTTCTGTTACTGAGGAGTACCAAGGCAAAATGTGCCCAGGCAGAAAAAGGGCCAATCCTGATGCATTCGAAGTCAACTGCTGTATGTCCTCAAAATAACTGTCAAGTAGTCAACAACAACAAAACATATATCCAGGATTCCGTAACAAAACAAGACCTTACATCCACCTCCTGTTCAATTTGGAAACATTGTCCAACAGGATTGTAACCTGTCAAAAATCCTATTGGATTAGTGATTTTTCCAAAAAAATCCTATTGGATTAGTGATTTTTCAAAAAAAAATCCTATTGGATTAGTGATTTTTCCAAAATAATCCTATTGGATTAGTGATTTTTCAAAAAAAAATCCTATTGGATTAGTGATTTTTCCAAAAGAATCCTATTGGATTAGTGATTTTTCCAAAAGAATCCTATTGGATTAGTGATTTTTCCAAAAGAATTCTAATTCTATTCTATTTCTATTGGATTCTAATCAGATTTTGGGGGGAATTTTCTTTTACTAGGAAATTGTTTCTTACCAAAGTCAATTACAATAATTCACACAAAATTCAACTACATTTCAGTCCAAATATGTTGTAAACTAATGTGTTACTGTGCTTCAATTAAAGCTTAATTACTTGGCTGCTGATTTGTACACATGTAATGGGTCTATAGGCACAGAGAAGATGCAAAGGGTAAGACTGACAATGTAATCATAGGATGGGACCGGTAGGCCTACCTATGTAATTGCACAGACCAAAACACCGTGAGAAACGAGCCTTAATTACCAGTGGATATGTTATTATACAAATTCATATTTGAATCGCAATGTATCGACCTACATAGGGCAGAGGCGAGAATGTCATGAAGCGCGTGTGAGGGGGAATAATCACAGCGTCAGCACCACCAAGCGGTACTAAAACATTTCAGATAAACACTGCAAACTTCTACACCGGGATATTCTTATTATTTTGTGAATAATATCATCGGCTAATATTATTATTATTATATGGTGAAAGTGTCATATGTATTTATTCTAGCTATATGAACAGTTGAATTGTGCACAACAACAGAACAGAGCAGGTGGAAACGTTTAATCTTTCTCCAGTAAAATAAAAACTCCCGAGGTTGCAGTATTTAGACTGCAAGACTGCACTTTAATCAGTTCAGTGAAAGGTATAATTCGGAAAGAAGAAAATATAGTCAAGGTAATGCAATTCAAGTGCCAAGATTTATAAACCACTCACCAAATGAAATCTCCAACTACTCCCGTTCATCTAGCAGGAGCGAAGCTGCGAGTTTCAACCAGTCTGAAGAAGAAGATGAGCGTTGGCGTGGCTCAGGGAAATGAAGGTAAAGATAGAGTAATCACAGTTTGCGTTCTCATATCCAAAACGTCCAGTATCTCAGTCTCTGACTGCTCAGCACATTTCTCAGGTCTCTCTCTCTATGCCGTCTCTCCAGGGGTCGTATATTTTTCTGTCCTCGTGTCTCCTCGCCCAGCGCGCTATGTAACTGGACACAGCAACGCACTGCTGAGCTCCGCTCCAGCTCACAGACAATCGCCTCGGTCACTGAGACAAGGGACGAGGACGCAAACCAAGCGACGCGGACACTTTAAACTTTGTTATAACTGTAGCACGAAGGATGATCTGGTGGAGCTTTGCAGAGTGCGCGGCTATGTTGGTTGCTGCGTGCAAGGCAAGCGCTCTGTGATAGACATGGAGTTCGCAGGATTTTAAAAGGAACTGAAGGAACATTGCGCCCCTACTTTGCTTTTTAAAAATGTTTACAAGATCAGCTTCAAAACCTCCGTTTCGTTTCTCTTGAGATACATACAGTTGTTTTCGTCACCTCTTGTTTTTTTTATTTTTTATTTAATATCTTTAATTAATATATCCTCTGTCAGGTGGCCCTTTACATGCACTTTGCACACGGAGTCGACAGACATACATTTTATCATGTTGATGGAACTTGTGGGAACCCATAGGCGGTCATAGCGTTCCATAAATGTTCTCAGAGAGGAAGTCAAAAGCCTTCTTTCATTTAGCAGATCCAGAGGGATTTACCGTTAGTGCATCTTAAAATAGCTAGGTGAGACAACCACATATCACAGTCATAGAAAGTACATTTCACCTTAATAATTGACGTGGGATTATTTAAAATACTGTTTGAAGAGGTAGGGTTTCAGATTATTTTTGGAAGATGGGCAGGATGCTGTCCTAACTAAAGGGGGAAGATGGTTCCATCAGTGGGGTGACAGGACAGAGAAGAGCTTTGACTGGATTGGGTGGGAGCTGCCCTCCCGTAGGGGTGGGAGGGGCCAGGAGACCAGAGGTGGCAGAACGGAGTGCTTGGGTTAGGGTGTAAAGTTTGAGCGTTCGTTCACACCGTGGATTAATTGACCATGATTCTAGCGTCTCCGCTGCTGCAATAGTGGATGGCAGGGCGCGGCGCACAGCTTCCTGTAGGTCGTGTACGTACTGCAGACGGATATTACAGAGAAACATTGACCCATGAGATCCCAAGTCCAAGTCGTGTAACAGGTAGCCTTGAGTGAAACAACAGTTCTGTGAATATTTTTTATTTATTTTATTTTATTTAACGTTTATTTAACCTGGCAAGTCAGTTTAAGAACGAACGACAATGACGGCCTACCCCGGGCCAAACCCTGATGACGCAGGACCAATCGTGCGCTGCCCTATGGGACGCCCAATCACGGCCCGGTGTCCTACTTTTGACAGATATTGCTTGGGTGAAAACAGCACCATGTTTAAAAAGGCCTTTCAGAGAGAAACAGCGAAATACAGCCAACCTCCTTGTGAATAGAAATATCAATCAAACAAAAATAAATACATGTCAACTCATTTTAATTCTGTCAAAAGTAATAATCAACTTCTCAGACATTGGTCCATTTCAAATCTTAACGCTACATCCACACCAATCAGCATGTAGCAAATACGATGCCCATATAAACTGTCAAAATGTGTATACAGTAGATGTTCATGCCTTATTTGTCATTTTTATCCCTACAGCCAAATGACCATGTTGGTCAAGCTGTTCCCAGACACGGCCTATCTATGACAGTCATCCTGTGATGACACTTGACAGAGAGGCGACGTCTACTACTTTGACAGATGCATTTAGTTATTAAGTCAACGACAGACTGTTAAATAGACCTCTGCCTCTTCCTGTACTGGCCTAGCTGAACACAGATACAGTAGGATAGGCTCTCTGTACCCACACATCTACATTCAAATCAGGAAACTTTCATAAAAATGCAAACCGCCCACAATAGAGGATAAAGTAAAGCTGTGATTTACATTTGAAGTGGCAATCCTCCAACTCACTAGCTTTCGCTCTCTTTCTCTTTCTCTCTCTCTCACCTCTCTCTCACCTCTAACTCTCATCTCTCTCTCTCTTGATATGGGAAGTGTGTGGGTAACCTTTTCCTCCTCTCTGTGCCAAGCGATGCAATGGGAGCATCCCTTCTTTCTTTAAATACGGAAATGTTCCAATGCGAAATGTCAAATTTTGTCAGAGAACGTTCGCATATTTACAAGGCTGAGACTTGGCATGGATTAGGTAGTAGAATATGTATGATGCATTTGTTTGATGCCAGGGAAGGACAAAGACTAGACAGGACACAGGGGGAGCCTGTGTTTCATCCTGTACATCCCATGGTGACTTGTACATATTACTCACTGCAGCTGTCCAACAGTTTCTAAGAACTTACTAACTCAACGTCAGTGAATTCATCTTCAATTGTGGCTGGATGTCCTTTGGGGTGGTGGATTATTCTTGATACACACGGGAAACTGTTGAACGTGGAAAAAAAACCCAACAGCGTTCGCCCTCTGAATGGCTCACATACACAATCCATGTCTCAAGTTTTTTTTTATCCTTCTTTAACCCGTCTCCTCCCCTTCATCTACACTGATTGAAGTGGATTTAACAAGTGACATCAATAAGGGATCATAGCTTTCACCTGGTTTCCCCTGGCCAGTCTATGTCATAGAAAGAGCAGGTGTTCTTAATGTTTTAAACTCAGTGTACATTTTGACATGTTTACATAACGTGGAACCTAGAACGATTTGAATTAATATCACAAGGTCGACCATTTTAGATTTTAGTCATGTAGCAGACACTCTCATCCAGAGCGACTTACTGGAGCAATTAGGTTTAATTGCCTTGCTCAAGGGCACATCGACAGTATAACCAACTCTCTAAACCGCTAGGCTAAAGCACATGTAGGTAGTAACTGTCTGGATTCAGAACCTACTGTTTGATTCCATCTCAATCTGGATCTAGCTCTTACTCCAACTAAAGCCTCTCCACTTGGAGATCCTAAAACCCCTGGAAGTGTTATTTACATCGTCATCAAGTTAGATTCCAGACAATAGTGGGTCATGGGATAAATAAGCTTAAATGTAGATACCAGACAATGGTGGGTCTTGAGATAAATAAGCTTCATGTTAGATTCCAGACAATAGTAGGTCTTGAGATAAATAAGCTTCAATTTAGATTCCAGACAATGGTGGGTCTTGAGATAAATAAGCTTCAATTTAGATTACAGACAATAGTGGGTCTTGATATTAATAAGCCAAGTTAGATTCCAGACAATGTTGGGTCTTGAGATAAATAATCTCTGCTAATGGATGGATGGAGGGGGAGGAATCACCTCTGGTGTGTGTGTCCCTCTCCTTAAACAGCAGACATACTGTATTCCATAGGTGCCAGAGTCAGTCTAATAATCTGGAGTTGCCAGGCAACCCACACCAAAAATCTAGGCTAGGCACAAGTCCCTTACCGCTCTTCACTCCATCCCTTCCTCCCTCCATCCCTTCAACTGGCCCCAAATGTGTTTGCTGTTGTGAAGTGTGTGTGTGTGTGTGTGTGTTTGTACCTCTGCCTTCCCTCCTACAGCAATCTGTCCATCTGTCATACTGCTGTTGCTACAGAGCCGCTGGTCAGCTCAGGACTGGATGGCCTCTGGGAACCCTAAGAACAAACAATCCATTGCATGTACACACACACACACACACACACACACACACACACACACACACACACACACACACACACACACACACACACACACACACACACACACACACACACACACACACACACACACATCGAGTTTACAGCAGCTGACTCAATCACCTAAGAAAGACTGTCCCCTGGGGATGGGGTGTGTGCATTTATATGGACCGTGGGTCAGTTTGGATAGGGTGATGGAGAGGGGGTGATGGATAGGGGGTGATGGAGAGGGTGATGGAGAGGGTCATGGAGAGGGGGTAATGGAGATGGGGTGATGGAGAGGGGGTGATGATGGAGAGGGGGTGAAGGAGAGGGTGATGGAGAGGGGGTGATGTAGAGGGGGTCATGGAGAGGGGTAATGTAGATGGGGTAGTGGTGGAGAGGGGGTGACGAGGGGTTGAATGAGAGGGGGTGAGGAGGGGTGATGGAGAGGAGGTGAGGAGTGGGTGATGGAGAGGGTGACAGAGAGGGGGTGATGGAGGGGTTCATGGAAAGGGGGTGATTGAGATGGTGACAGAGAGAGGGTGACGGAGAGGGTGACAGAGAGGGGGTGAGGAGGGGGTGAGGAGTGGGTGACAGAGGGGGTGATGGAGGGGGTTCATGGGGAGGGGGTGATTGAGAGGGTGATGGAGAGGGTGTCAGAGAGGGGGTGAGGAGGGGTTGAATGAGAGGAGGTGATGGATAGGGGGTCAGGAAGGGGGTGAGTAGGGGGTGAGGAGGGGGTGATGGAGAGGGGGTGATGGAGAGGGGGTGAGGAAGGGGTGATGGAGAGGGGGTGATGGAGAGGGGGTGATGGAGAGGGGGTGAGGAGGGGGTGATGGAGAGGGGGTGAGTAGGGGGTGAGGAGGGGGTGATGGAGAGTATAGTTCCTGAAAGGAGGAGAAAAAGGGAGGGAGGGTAGAGCGGGAGAGGAGTGCTGGCCAACTGAATCTCTGCAGTCATCTTTCACCCTGCTACTGTATCGGCGTGGGCCCAATGAGCCATCCCACACTGCACTGGGGTCAAGGCCAGGCGATTTCTCAGGCTTACCCAGCCTTGCCTTGCCCCTGCGGTGGCGGGGGAGAGGACCCTGTAGTGTCGGAGCTCCAGAATGTCTGCTGTAATGGTAACTGTCACGGTCCAGAGGAAGAAGGATTTGTCTTTTGATGTCAATGATGTCATAAATGTCAAGGTTCTCCATGAAGAATTTCTGCAGTGAGGGGAAGTGATTGAACCAGATAGACCTGGTGTCTCCCAGGTGTATAACAAAAGACACCTGAAACACACAGACACAGAGCTCAGCAAAATCTGGGTGAGATTTAATTTTCTAATGGCTGCCATATTATTGGCACAAAATCGGCTTGTTCTCATATAGTGCGTGTGTGTCCATGCACTCGTGTGTATGCATTGCCTATAAGTGTGCCCTCTGTCTTCTCTTGTGGCTTCTACAATGTGATGGAGTGGAGCTGTTGCACCCTCCAACCCAGCAGTCCCAGAATGAATGGATAGACTGACAGAGAGAGAGAGACAGAGTGAAAGGGAGAGAGAGAGAGACACACACACACACACAGAGTGAGACACACACACAGATAGAGATAGAGAGAGAGAGAGAGGGAGAGAGAGAGAGAGATAATCAAATGCCGTGCTCAGCCCTCAGTCCATCTTCCCCTACTCTACTGATACTCTGGCCGGATAGATCCCTCAATGTCCTCCCCTGCTTCCACCATGATGGATAATAACCCTCTCTCTCCCTTGGATGTGAAATGAAGTGGAAAAGTTCAGCGGCGGAGATGATAAACAATAATAGTATTGGTGTCAAGGGTTTTACTATCCATAAACAGTGATAGTATTGGTGTCAAGGGTTTTACTATCCATAAACAGTGATAGTATTGGTGTCAAGGGTTTTACTATCCATAAACAATGATAGTATTGGTGTCAAGGGTTTTACTACCCATAAACAGTGATAGTATTGGTGTCAAGGGTTTTACTATCCATAAACAGTGATAGTATTGGTGTCAAGGGTTTTACGACCCATAAACAGTGATAGTATTGGTGTCAAGGGTTTTACTATCCATAAACAGTGATAGTATTGGTGTCAAGGGTTTTACGACCCATAAACAGTGATAGTATTGGTGTCAAGGGTTTTACTATCCATAAACAGTGATAGTATTGGTGTCAATGGTTTTACTACCCATAAACAGTGATAGTATTGGTGTCAAGGGTTTTACCATTCATAAACAAATGATTGCCACACCCTGATCTGTTTCACCTGTCGTTGTGATTGTCTCCACCCACCTCCAGGTGTCTCCTGTTTTCCCCATTAGTCCCCGGTGTATTTATCCCTGTGTTTCCTGTCTCTCTGTGCCAGTTCGTCTTGTTTTGCCCATTAGTCCCCGGTGTATTTATCCCTGTGTTTCCTGTCTCTCTGTGCCAGTTCGTCTTGTTTTGCCCATTAGTCCCCGGTGTATTTATCCCTGTGTTTCCTGTCTCTCTGCGCCAGTTCGTCTCGTTTTGCCAAGTCCACCAGCATTTCTCCTAGCTCCTATTTTCCCAGCCACTGTTTTTTTCCTAGCCCTCCTGGTTCTGACCACTCTGCCTGTTCTGACCTCGAGCCTGCCTATCCCCTTGTACTGTTTGGATTCTGACCTGGTTTATGAACTCTCGCCTGTCCCTGACCTGCCTTTTGCCTAGCTCTTTTGGTATAATAAATATCGAAGCTCAACCATCTGCCTCCTGTGTCTGCATTTGGGTCTCGCCTTGGGCCCTTATAATGATAGAATTTGTGTCAAGGGTTTTACTATCCACAAACAAATAGAAGAACCCTGTTGATCTATTCGTATTGACTACAAAATGTGTTTTAAAAATATATATATTTGGCAATATAACAAATAAAACGTCAATTTTTCAGGACCCCGTCTTTCAACGATCATTTGTAAAAATCCAAATAATTTTACCCGTCTTCATTGTAAAGGGTTTAAACACTGTTTCCCATGCTTGTTCAATGAACCTATAAACAATGAATGAACTTGCACCTGTGAGTGATGGACGGATTCGCGTTGATCGTCGAAGGGACACCGAGGTGGAGGGTCCGTCATGGTCTGGTGTGTATTTACACACGTTAAGATAAATGCAGTTGACAGTGAGAGGACGTTTCTTTATTTTTTTCTGAGTTCATAGTGGGTGTTATTGTGTCTGCTAGCACACTCACAGTCCCTTGTCCTCGGTGTCACCGGGGTCACACACATACAACACCCCTCCAACAGCACTGTAAACACAGACACACACACACACATACAACACCCCTCCAACAGCACTGTAAACACATGCACACACACACACATACAACACCCCTCCAACAGCACTGTAAACACATGCACACACACACACATACAACACCCCTCCAACAGCACTGTAAACACAGACACACACACACATACAACACCCCTCCAACAGCACTGTAAACACAGACACACACACACACACAGGCAAGAATGCACACACACACAGGAACAGAGCTGTGTTTGTGTTTATTTGAATGGTGATGCTCTCTGATCAGTTGTGCACAGCAAATCAAGACTGGGCTAACCCGCTACACTGTCTGTGTTTCTCTGGAGTTTAGTCAGTCTATATTTATGTTCTTGGCCTCTGCTGAAGCACAGAAAAAATGTCAGAAATCTGGAGAGTTTTTTTCACAGTGTGGACTGATGGATGCATTGACTGTCTATGTGCCACAGTGAAGAAATATATGGAATGGTTTATTTGACGATTTTTTCTGGATCACCCATAGGCTTCTGTATGCCGGTATTCACAATCCTATTTTCATGGTAAATGTACTGTAACACTGTCTTTATGCAACCTCTTTGTTTTCACATTTATCAAACTTCTCATCTATCTTCTGTCCCACCCATTGAGAAATAAAAGTACAGGAAAAAAAATAATCCTAAAGAGCAAAAAAAAAACAACAACAACCAGGATAACACCGAAAACGAGCCCTAACCAATAATCATCATCGTCGCTACCTGGTCATGATCCTCTTCCATTACCGGTGATAATCTCTTTCCCACTTTTTATAATAATGAGGAGGCAGTATGATGTTGAAACTCATTAAAAACAAAAACCCTACATCCATCACACATCACAGGCACACACAGACACACACAGACACACACAGAGACACACAGACCGGACAAGTTAATTCATTGTAATTACTGGCCTGGGATCCGCTTGGGGTTGAATGGAGGGAGAGAGACTGAGCGACAGAACAGACAGAAGTACAAAATGCAAAACAAAAAAAACATGTTTGTGGTCTGTTAGGTTGTTTGTGTTCTTCCTCAGAGAGGACAGTGAAATGTAACTCAGTCTGACATTCAGGGCTCTGATGGGCTGATCTGAGCTGGGCTGCTCTGATGGGCTGAGCTAGGTTGGGCTGAACTAGGCTGGGCTAAGCTGCTCTGATGGGCTGAGCTAGGTTGGGCTGAACTAGGCTGGGCTAAGCTGCTCTGATGGGCTGAGCTAGGCTGCTCTGATGGGCTGAGCTAGGTTGGGCTGAACTAGGCTGGGCTAAGCTGCTCTGATGGGCTGAGCTAGGTTGGGCTGAACTAGGCTGGGCTAAGCTGCTCTGATGGGCTGAGCTAGGTTGGGCTGAACTAGGCTGGGCTAAGCTGCTCTGATGGGCTGAGCTAGGTTGGGCTGAACTAGGCTGGGCTATGCTGCTCTGATGGGCTGAGCTAGGTTGGGCTGAACTAGGCTGGGCTGATGGGCTGAGCTAGGTTGGGCTGAACTAGGCTGGGCTAAGCTGCTCTGATGGGCTGAGCTAGGTTGGGCTGAACTAGGCTTGGCTGATGGGCTGAGCTAGGTTGGGCTGAACTACGCTGGGCTGGGCTAAGCTGCTCTGATGGGCTGAGCTAGGTTGGGCTGAACTAGGCTGGGCTGATGGGCTGAGCTAGGTTGGGCTGAACTAGGTTGGGCTGGGCTAAGCTGCTCTGATGGGCTGAGCTAGGTTGGGCTGAACTAGGCTGGGCTGATGGGCTGAGCTAGGTTGGGCTGAACTAGGCTGGGCTGATGGGCTGAGCTAGGTTGGGCTGAACTAGGCTGGGCTAAGCTGCTCTGATGGGCTGAGCTAGGTTGGGCTGAACTAGGCTGGGCTAAGCTGCTCTGATGGGCTGAGCTAGGTTGGGCTGAACTAGGCTGGGCTAAGCTGCTCTGATGGGCTGAGCTGGGCTGTTCTGATGTGTTGAGCTGTGCTGGACTGCTCTGATGGGCTGAGCTAGGCTGGGCTGGGCTGATGGGCTGAGCTAGGCTGGGCTAGGTTGCTCTGATGGGCTGAGCTAAGCTGACCTGAGCTGGGCTGCTCTGATGGGCTGAGCTAGGGTGGGCTAGGTTGCTCTGATGGGCTGAGCTAAGCTGACCTGAGCTGGGCTGCTCTGATGGGCTGAGCTAAGCTGACCTGAGCTGGGCTGCTCTGATGGGCTGAGCTAAGCTGACCTGAGCTGGGCTGCTCTGATGGGCTGAGCTAAGCTGACCTGAGCTGGGCTGCTCTGATGGGCTGAGCTAAGCTGACCTGAGCTGGGCTGCTCTGATGGGCTGAGCTAAGCTGACCTGAGTTGGGCTGCTCTGATATACTGAGGTAGCCTATTGGGTTTATACAAGGACAAAAGATTATGGGTTACCTTGATGGGTAAGGGTTGCCCAAATTGAGAATATCCACTCACAGCAGTACTATAACAGTGAAGGAGCAACGTACCAGAAATCAATTTCAAAAGGAGAAGTGTGTGAAAATAGGAGACAGCAGAGACAACAACACATTGTAATCAGAGACATGCCTACAGGGTCTACTAGTACTTACCATAAAAACAATGAATTGGGTCTCAAGTCTCCGATGACCCATTGCAAACTACAGGGCACCTCGACGCGGTTAGCTGTAAAACACCCAACTAAATGTGACAAAGGGTTTCGAGTCAGGATTGTGTGTGTGTGTCTCTGTGTGTGTGTGTGTGTGTGTGTGTGTGTGTGTGTGTGTGTGTGTGTGTGTGTCTCTGTGTGTGTCTCTGTGTGTGTGTGTGTGTGTGTGTGCTTGGGGCCACTGTGTTTAATGTTGTTATTGTCCAGTTGAGGGTCGAATATTATGGTACTTTATGAATGAGAGTCCACAGGCACTACATCAATGAATATAAGTTATTTGCTTTAGAACCTTAGGAATGAAAAATTCATTCAACGCTGATTCATTATGCATGTATATATTCATCAGGTTTGGAGTAGAGTCAACAGCAGCTTTGGAGGTTATAATAGGAGGCAATTGTGTGGCTGGTTATTTCAACAAATCCATTGTTTGACCCATAGGAGAGCTGTGTATTTGTTCTATTGGTATGAAACAGCTTGACACCTTCTTATTGTTATGTTTTAGTATCTATTATTGTAACCTTGAACCATAACATGAACAACCTGTCTCATCTATACCTCCCTGAACAACCTGTCTCACCTGTACCTCCCTGAACAACCTGTCTCATCTATACCTCCCTGAACAACCTGTCTCATCTATACCTCCCTGAACAACCTGTCTCACCTGTACCTCCCTGAACAACCTGTCTCATCTATACCTCCCTGAACAACCTGTCTCATCTATACCTCCCTGAACAACCTGTCTCACCTGTACCTCCCTGAACAACCTGTCTCATCTATACCTCCCTGAACAACCTGTCTCATCTATACCTCCCTGAACAACCTGTCTCATCTATACCTCCCTAAACAACCTGTCTCATCTATACCTCCCTGAACAACCTGTCTCATCTATACCTCCCTGAACAACCTGTCTCATCTATACCTCCCTGAACAACCTGTCTCATCTATACCTCCCTGAACAACCTGTCTCATCTATACCTCCCTGAACAACCTGTCTCATCTATACCTCCCTGAACAACCTGTCTCATCTATACCTCCCTGAACAACCTGTCTCATCTATACCTCCCTGAACAACCTGTCTCATCTATACCTCCCTGAACAACCTGTCTCAGCTGTACCTCCCTAAACAAACTGTCTCATCTATACCTCCCTAAACAACCTGTCTCATCTATACCTCCCTGAACAACCTGTCTCATCTATACCTCCCTGAACAACCTGTCTCAGCTGTACCTCCCTAAACAAACTGTCTCATCTATACCTCCCTAAACAAACTGTCTCATCTATACCTCCCTGAACAACCTGTCTCATCTATACCTCCCTAAACAACCTGTCTCATCTATACCTCCCTGAACAACCTGTCTCATCTATACCTCCCTGAACAAACTGTCTCATCTATACCTCCCTGAACAACCTGTCTCATCTATACCTCCCTGAACAAACTGTCTCATCTATACCTCCCTGAACAACCTGTCTCATCTATACCTCCCTGAACAACCTGTCTCATCTATACCTCCCTGAACAACCTGTGTCATCTATACCTCCCTAAACAACCTGTCTCATCTATACCTCCCTGAACAACCTGTCTCATCTATACCTCCCTGAACAACCTGTCTCATCTATACCTCCCTGAACAACCTGTCTCATCTATACCTCCCTGAACAACCTGTCTCATCTATACCTCCCTGAACAACCTGTCTCATCTATACCTCCCTGAACAACCTGTCTCATCTATACCTCCCTGAACAAACTGTCTCATCTATACCTCCCTGAACAACCTGTCTCATCTATACCTCCCTGAACAAACTGTCTCATCTATACCTCCCTGAACAACCTGTCTCATCTATATCTCCCTGAACAACCTGTCTCACCTGTACCTCCCTGATATATATATCACATCGTTTCTTCTGTACCTCTCTGAAGCACCTAATCACATAGTCTATACTGTACCTCCCTGAACAACCTGTCTCATCTATACCTCCCTGAACAACCTGTCTCACCTGTACCTCCCTGAACAACCTGTCTCACCTGTACCTCCCTGATATATATATCACATCGTTTCTTCTGTACCTCTCTGAAGTACCTAGTCACATAGTCACATAGTCTCATCTGTACCTCCCTGAAGTACCTAGTCACATAGTCTCATAGTCTCATCGGTACCTCCCTGAAGTACCTAGTCACATTGTCTCATCTGTACCTCCCTGAAGCCAGCCTGTAGTGTAACACCCTACACAAAGAACAATTCCACTCACAGACATGGGGGTAAAACACAGGGTAAGATACATTTAGTCTGATGAGTGAATGTGAACCCGGTGTGTGAGAAAACAAGACAAAACAAATGGAAAATGAAAGGTGGAGCAGCGATGGCTAGAAGACCGGTGACGTTGACCGCCACCCGCCGCCCGAACAACAAGAGGGACCGACTTCGGCGGAAGTCGTGACAACCTCTCTGAAGCACATAGTCACATAGTCTCTACTGTACCTCCCTGAAGCACCTAGTCACATAGTCTCATCTGTACCCCCCTGAATTACATAGTCACATAGTCTCTACTGTACCTCCCTGAAGCACCTAGTCACATAGTCTCATCTGTACCTCTCTGAAGTACCTAGTCACATAGTCTCTACTGTACCTCTCTGAAGTACCTAGTCACATAGTCTCTACTGTACCTCCCTGAAGCACCTAGTCACATAGTCTCTACTGTACCTCCCTGAAGCACCTAGTCACATAGTCTCTACTGTACCTCCCTGAAGCACATAGTCTCATCTGTACCCCCCTGAATTACATAGTCTCATCTGTACCCCCCTGAAGTACCTAGTCACATAGTCTCTACTGTACCTCCCTGAAGCACCTAGTCACATAGTCTCATCTGTACCCCCCTGAATTACATAGTCACATAGTCTCTACTGTACCTCCCTGAAGCACCTAGTCACATAGTCTCATCTGTACCTCCCTGAAGTACCTAGTCACATAGTCTCATCTGTACCCCCCTGAATTACATAGTCACATAGTCTCTACTGTACCTCCCTGAAGCACCTAGTCACATAGTCTCATCTGTACCTCCCTGAAGCACCTAGTCACATAGTCTCATCTGTACCCCCCTGAATTACATAGTCACATAGTCTCTACTGTACCTCCCTGAAGCACCTAGTCACATAGTCTCATCTGTACCTCCCTGAAGCACCTAGTCACATAGTCTCTACTGTACCTCCCTGAAGCACCTAGTCACATAGTCTCATCTGTACCTCCCTGAAGCACCTAGTCACATAGTCTCTACTGTACCTCCCTGAAGCACCTAGTCACATAGTCTCATCTGTACCCCCCTGAATTACATAGTCACATCTGTACCTCCCTGAAGCACCTAGTCTCATCTGTACCTCCCTGAAGTACCTAGTCACATAGTCTCATCTGTACCCCCCTGAATTACATAGTCACATAGTCTCTACTGTACCTCCATGAAGCACCTAGTCACATAGTCTCATCTGTACCCCCCTGAATTACATAGTCTCATCTGTACCCCCCTGAATTACATAGTCACATAGTCTCTACTGTACCTCCCTGAAGCACCTAGTCACATAGTCTCATCTGTACCTCCCTGAAGCACCTAGTCACATAGTCTCATCTGTACCCCCCTGAATTACATAGTCACATCTGTACCCCCCTGAATTACATAGTCACATAGTCTCTACTGTACCAACCTGAAGCACCTAGTCACATAGTCTCATCTGTACCTCCCTGAAGTACCTAGTCACATAGTCTCATCTGTGCCCCCCTGAATTACATAGTCACATAGTCTCTACTGTACCTCCCTGAAGCACCTAGTCACATAGTCTCATCTGTACCTCCCTGAAGCACCTAGTCACATAGTCTCATCTGTACCTCCCTGAAGTACCTAGTCACATAGTCTCATCTGTACCTCCCTGAAGCACCTAGTCACATAGTCTCATCTGTACCCCCCTGAATTACATAGTCTAATCTGTACCCCCCTGAAATACATAGTCACATAGTCTCTACTGTACCCCCCTGAAGCACCTAGTCACATAGTCTCATCTGTACCCCCCTGAAATACATAGTCTCATCTGTACCCCCCTGAATTACATAGTCTAATCTGTACCCCCCTGAATTACATAGTCACATAGTCTCTACTGTACCCCCCTGAAGCACCTAGTCACATAGTCTCATCTGTGCCCCCCTGAATTACATAGTCACATAGTCTCTACTGTACCTCCCTGAAGCACCTAGTCACATAGTCTCATCTGTACCCCCCTGAAATACATAGTCTCATCTGTACCCCCCTGAATTACATAGTCTAATCTGTACCCCCCTGAATTACATAGTCACATAGTCTCTACTGTACCCCCCTGAAGCACCTAGTCACATAGTCTCATCTGTACCTCCCTGAAGCACCTAGTCACATAGTCTCATCTGTACCTCCCTGAAGTACCTAGTCACATAGTCTCATCTGTACCTCCCTGAAGTACCTAGTCACATAGTCTCTACTGTACCTCCCTGAAGCACCTAGTCACATAGTCTCATCTGTACCCCCCTGAAATACATAGTCTCATCTGTACCCCCCTGAAATACATAGTCTCATCTGTACCCCCCTGAAATACATAGTCTCATCTGTACCTGCCTGAGGTACATAGTCTCATCTGTACCTGCCTGAGGTACATAGTCAGCATTTTTCTTATGTTATTGTCTTTTATCTGATTTACTGGCACTCACTTCTCATCACCCATCCATTCCTAATAGATACACAAATTCTCATTAACCTCTATGAGATCGGAGTCCCACCCACGGGACGGTTGAGCTAATGTAGGCTAATGTGATTAGCATGAGGTTGTAAGTAACAAAATCAAAATCCCAGGTCATAGATACATCTGATGTGGGCAGAGAGTATAAATCAGGTGTTTCCTTTCAAATGGTGTCAGGAATATGCATGTCCTTGCTTCTGGTCCTGAGCTACAGACAGTTAGATTTGGGTACGTAATTTTAGGAGAAAATTGAAATAAAGGGTTGGATCCTTAATTAACTCTATAATTGAATGGGTAATTGGTTGGTTAATTGATTTGCTCATTAATTGGTTAATTTCTTGGAATCCCTGATCTGTGCCCCTACGGCCCACTGGAGACACACTAGGGATTGGGGGAATTATGTCAACCCCCCCCCACTCCGTCTCCTTCAGTCATTTCTCTCTCCATTACTCCTCCTCTCCAGACTGTGAAGCATGAGATTGGATTTATTCTGTAATGGAATAAAGCACATTGTTTCACATTGGTGGAGTGAAAGGGAGGACATATACAATATAGCACCGACGGGCCTGGTCGGGTAAGTTGATCAAGAACAGTGTTTCCTCCAGACAAAATCTATAGAGGTTTTTACCATGAAACAGGTCATCTCCAGGAGAACGAAGAAGAAGCTCCACTCAGGTATTTCCAGGTACTTTAACAAATTCTACAACGATAAAGATGAAGTTAACTAGACACTATGTTCAGTTTGGGGTTTTCCCATGATAATAGATTATCCTAAGAGCTGTGTTTACGGGCAACGTCCTACTCAGGGCAGTGGAAAATATTGAAATTCATACCGTGATGCCGGCCTATTTTTTGTGTGGAGGGAGAATAACTTGCATTGTTCACGATGCTATCTGTGGTTTTAATTGAACACGTATCTCTGTTATCTCTAATGCCCATTATTCTGTCAGCCCTTTCAGTCTTCTTCTCTGCCTCATCGTCTCACTGAATGAAGACACGCTATCAGCCCATTATTCTGTCAGCCCTTTCAGTCTTCTTCTCTGCCTCATCGTCTCACTGAATGAAGACACGCTATCAGCCCATTATTCTGTCAGCCCTTTCAGTCTTCTTCTCTGCCTCATCGTCTCACTGAATGAAGACACGCTATCAGCCCATTATTCTGTCAGCCCTTTCAGTCTTCTTCTCTGCCTCATCGTCTCACTGAATGAAGACACGCTATCAGCCCATTATTCTGTCAGCCCTTTCAGTCTTCTTCTCTGCCTCATCGTCTCACTGAATGAAGACACGCTATCAGCTCATTGACTATTTCCTTACAATGACATCACATCCTCATAGCATCTTTCAGTGTGACATCACATCCTCATAACATCTTTCAGTGTGACATCACATCCTAATAGCATCTTTCAGTGTGACATCGCATCCTAATAGCATCTTTCAGTGTGACATCACATCCTAATAGCATCTTTCAGTGTGACATCACATCCTAATAGCATCTTTCAGTGTGACATCACATCCTAATAGCATCTTTCAGTGTGACATCACATCCTAATAATATCTTTCAGTGTGACACCAATCCACAGTCAACTGCTATTTAATGTTGCATATTAATTTTCATATTCACATGGGCAGGGTAAGGACAGTGTATTAAAAGTTTTGTTTTAGTTGAAGTGATGCGATTGAGAAGGTCAGGATATATGATGTGCTTTATGCAGTATCTTAATGACTATCTTCTGGAAACTGAGAAAGTAGCCCCGATGGCTGGCCTGAAGTTCAATTTTAACTCTTGACTTTTCTGGGCCACACAGAGTTCATAGAAAATCTGTGTCTTTATCCCTGCTAGGACATTTGAACAGTGCCCCAACTCTTGGTCACTCGGTTGCATGCACAAACAAACAAACACACACACAAAAACACAAAAACACACAAACACACACACACACACACACACACACACACACACACACACACACACACACACACACACACACACACACACACACACACACACACACACACACACACACACACACACACACACACACACACACACAGCTAGACCAGACATTATCAAAACCCCCTGTCTCTCACATCAGATGAACAGTTCTTGGTCCTGGAGTTCCACATTGTCTGCAGCCTAAGGTTCATGCCAGACACGTACACCTCCTCATCTAGCCAATCACCATCCTGATTGAACCACTTATGATGCTCATTCAACCAATCAGGTCCTGAAAGAACCAATCTAGCTCCCTGTGTCCCAGGATCAGGGATGAATCAGGTGGTTCTCCCTGTGTCCCAGGGTCAGGAATGAATCAGATGGTTCTCCCTGTCTCCCAGGGTCAGGGATGAATCAGGTGGTTCTCCCTGTCTCCCAGGGTAAAGGATGAATCAGGTGGTTCTCCCTGTCTCCCAGGGTCAGGGATGAATCAGATGGTTCTCCCTGTGTCCCAGGGTGAGGGATGAATCAGATGGTTCTCCCTGTCTCCCAGGGTCAGGGATGAATCAGATGGTTCTCCCTGTGTCCCAGGGTCAGGGATGAATCAGATGGTTATCCCTGTCTCCCAGGGTAAAGGATGAATCAGATGGTTCTCCCTGTGTCCCAGGGTGAGGGATGAATCAGATGGTTCTCCCTGTCTCCCAGGGTCAGGGATGAATCAGATGGTTCTCCCTGTGTCCCAGGGTCAGGGATGAATCAGGTGGTTCTCCCTGTCTCCCAGGGTCAGGGATGAATCCGATGGTTCTCCCTGTCTCCCAGGGTAAAGGATGAATCAGATGGTTCTCCCTGTCTCCCAGGGTAAAGGATGAATCAGATGGTTCTCCCTGTCTCCCAGGGTAAAGGATGAATCAGGTGGTTCTCCCTGTCTCCCAGGGTAAAGGATGAATCAGATGGTTCTCCCTGTCTCCCAGGGTAAAGGATGAATCAGGTGGTTCTCCCTGTCTCCCAGGGTCAGGGATGAATCAGATGGTTCTCCCTGTCTCCCAGGATCAGGGGTGAATCAGGTGGTTCTCCCTGTCTCCCAGGGTCAGGGATGAATCAGATGGTTCTCCCTGTCTCCCAGGGTCAGGGATGAATCAGATGGTTCTACCCAGTCTCACAGGGTCAGGGATGAATCAGGTGGTTCTCCCTGTTTCCCAGGGTCAGGGATGAATCAGATGGTTCTCCCTGTCTCCCAGGGTCAGGGATTAATCAGATGGTTCTCCCTGTCTCCCAGGGTCAGGGATGAATCAGGTGGTTCTCCCTGTCTCCCAGGGTCAGGGATGAATCAGATGGTTATCCCTGTCTCCCAGGGTCAGGGATGAATCAGATGGTTATCCCTGTCTCCCAGGGTCAGGGATGAATCAGGTGTTTCTCCCTGTCTCCCAGGGTCAGGGATGAATCAGGTGGTTCTCCCTGTCTCCCAGGGTAAAGGATGAATCAGATGGTTCTCCCTGTCTCCCAGGGTCAAGGATGAATCAGATGGTTCTCCCTGTCTCCCAGGGTATAGGATGAATCAGATGGTTCTCCCTGTCTCCCAGGGTCAGGGATGAATCAGATGGTTCTCCCTGTCTCCCAGGGTAAAGGATGAATCAGGTGGTTCTCCCTGTCTCCCAGGGTAAAGGATGAATCAGGTGGTTCTCCCTGTCTCCCAGGGTCAGGGATGAATCAGGTGGTTCTCCCTGTCTCCCAGGGTAAAGGATGAATCAGGTGGTTCTCCCTGTCTCCCAGGGTCAGGGATGAATCAGATGGTTCTCCCTGTGTCCCAGGGTAAAGGATGAATCAGATGGTTCTCCCTGTCTCCCAGGGTAAAGGATGAATCAGATGATTCTCCCTGTCTCCCAGGGTCAGGGATGAATCAGGTGGTTCTACCCAGTCTCCCAGGGTAAAGGATGAATCAGGTGGTTCTCCCTGTCTCCCAGGGTAAAGGATGAATCAGTTGGTTCTCCCTGTCTCCCAGGGTCAGGGATGAATCAGGTGGTTCTCCCTGTCTCCCAGGGTCAGGGATGAATCAGGTGGTTCTCCCTGTTTCCCAGGGTCAGGGATGAATCAGATGGTTCTCCCTGTCTCCCAGGGTCAGGGATTAATCAGATGGTTCTCCCTGTCTCCCAGGGTCAGGGATGAATCAGGTGGTTCTCCCTGTCTCCCAGGGTCAGGGATGAATCAGATGGTTATCCCTGTCTCCCAGGGTCAGGGATGAATCAGATGGTTCTCCCTGTCTCCCAGGGTCAGGGATGAATCAGGTGTTTCTCCCTGTCTCCCAGGGTCAGGGATGAATCAGGTGGTTCTCCCTGTCTCCCAGGGTAAAGGATGAATCAGATGGTTCTCCCTGTCTCCCAGGGTCAAGGATGAATCAGATGGTTCTCCCTGTCTCCCAGGGTATAGGATGAATCAGATGGTTCTCCCTGTCTCCCAGGGTCAGGGATGAATCAGATGGTTCTCCCTGTCTCCCAGGGTAAAGGATGAATCAGGTGGTTCTCCCTGTCTCCCAGGGTAAAGGATGAATCAGGTGGTTCTCCCTGTCTCCCAGGGTCAGGGATGAATCAGGTGGTTCTCCCTGTCTCCCAGGGTAAAGGATGAATCAGGTGGTTCTCCCTGTCTCCCAGGGTCAGGGATGAATCAGATGGTTCTCCCTGTGTCCCAGGGTAAAGGATGAATCAGATGGTTCTCCCTGTCTCCCAGGGTAAAGGATGAATCAGATGATTCTCCCTGTCTCCCAGGGTCAGGGATGAATCAGGTGGTTCTACCCAGTCTCCCAGGGTAAAGGATGAATCAGGTGGTTCTCCCTGTCTCCCAGGGTAAAGGATGAATCAGGTGGTTCTCCCTGTCTCCCAGGGTCAGGGATGAATCAGGTGGTTCTCCCTGTCTCCCAGGGTCAGGGATGAATCAGGTGGTTCTCCCTGTCTCCCAGGGTCAGGGGTGAATCAGGTGGTTCTCCCTGTGTCCCAGGGTAAAGGATGAATCAGATGGTTCTCCCTGTCTCCCAGGGTCGGGGATGAATCAGATGGTTATCCCTGTCTCCCAGGGTCAGGGATGAATCAGATGGTTCTCCCTGTGTCCCAGGGTCAGGGATGAATCAGATGGTTCTCCCTGTCTCCCAGGGTCAGGGATGAATCAGATGGTTCTCCCTGTCTCCCAGGGTAAAGGATGAATCAGGTGGTTCTCCCTGTCTCCCAGGGTCAGGGATGAATCAGATGGTTCTCCCTGTGTCCCAGGGTGAGGGATGAATCAGATGGTTCTCCCTGTCTCCCAGGGTCAGGGATTAATCAGATGGTTCTCCCTGTCTCCCAGGGTCAGGGATGAATCAGGTGGTTCTCCCTGTCTCCCAGGGTCAGGGATGAATCAGATGGTTATCCCTGTCTCCCAGGGTCAGGGATGAATCAGATGGTTCTCCCTGTCTCCCAGGGTCAGGGATGAATCAGGTGTTTCTCCCTGTCTCCCAGGGTCAGGGATGAATCAGGTGGTTCTCCCTGTCTCCCAGGGTAAAGGATGAATCAGATGGTTCTCCCTGTCTCCCAGGGTCAAGGATGAATCAGATGGTTCTCCCTGTCTCCCAGGGTATAGGATGAATCAGATGGTTCTCCCTGTCTCCCAGGGTCAGGGATGAATCAGATGGTTCTCCCTGTCTCCCAGGGTAAAGGATGAATCAGGTGGTTCTCCCTGTCTCCCAGGGTAAAGGATGAATCAGGTGGTTCTCCCTGTCTCCCAGGGTCAGGGATGAATCAGGTGGTTCTCCCTGTCTCCCAGGGTAAAGGATGAATCAGGTGGTTCTCCCTGTCTCCCAGGGTCAGGGATGAATCAGATGGTTCTCCCTGTGTCCCAGGGTAAAGGATGAATCAGATGGTTCTCCCTGTCTCCCAGGGTAAAGGATGAATCAGATGATTCTCCCTGTCTCCCAGGGTCAGGGATGAATCAGGTGGTTCTACCCAGTCTCCCAGGGTAAAGGATGAATCAGGTGGTTCTCCCTGTCTCCCAGGGTAAAGGATGAATCAGGTGGTTCTCCCTGTCTCCCAGGGTCAGGGATGAATCAGGTGGTTCTCCCTGTCTCCCAGGGTCAGGGATGAATCAGGTGGTTCTCCCTGTCTCCCAGGGTCAGGGGTGAATCAGGTGGTTCTCCCTGTGTCCCAGGGTAAAGGATGAATCAGATGGTTCTCCCTGTCTCCCAGGGTCGGGGATGAATCAGATGGTTATCCCTGTCTCCCAGGGTCAGGGATGAATCAGATGGTTCTCCCTGTGTCCCAGGGTCAGGGATGAATCAGATGGTTCTCCCTGTCTCCCAGGGTCAGGGATGAATCAGATGGTTCTCCCTGTCTCCCAGGGTAAAGGATGAATCAGGTGGTTCTCCCTGTCTCCCAGGGTCAGGGATGAATCAGATGGTTCTCCCTGTGTCCCAGGGTGAGGGATGAATCAGATGGTTCTCCCTGTCTCCCAGGGTCAGGGATGAATCAGATGGTTCTCCCTGTGTCCCAGGGTCAGGGATGAATCAGATGGTTATCCCTGTCTCCCAGGGTAAAGGATGAATCAGATGGTTCTCCCTGTGTCCCAGGGTGAGGGATGAATCAGATGGTTCTCCCTGTCTCCCAGGGTCAGGGATGAATCAGATGGTTCTCCCTGTGTCCCAGGGTCAGGGATGAATCAGGTGGTTCTCCCTGTCTCCCAGGGTCAGGGATGAATCCGATGGTTCTCCCTGTCTCCCAGGGTAAAGGATGAATCAGATGGTTCTCCCTGTCTCCCAGGGTAAAGGATGAATCAGATGGTTCTCCCTGTCTCCCAGGGTAAAGGATGAATCAGGTGGTTCTCCCTGTCTCCCAGGGTAAAGGATGAATCAGATGGTTCTCCCTGTCTCCCAGGGTAAAGGATGAATCAGGTGGTTCTCCCTGTCTCCCAGGGTCAGGGATGAATCAGATGGTTCTCCCTGTCTCCCAGGATCAGGGGTGAATCAGGTGGTTCTCCCTGTCTCCCAGGGTCAGGGATGAATCAGATGGTTCTCCCTGTCTCCCAGGGTCAGGGATGAATCAGATGGTTCTACCCAGTCTCACAGGGTCAGGGATGAATCAGGTGGTTCTCCCTGTTTCCCAGGGTCAGGGATGAATCAGATGGTTCTCCCTGTCTCCCAGGGTCAGGGATGAATCAGATGGTTCTCCCTGTCTCCCAGGGTCAGGGATGAATCAGGTGGTTCTCCCTGTCTCCCAGGGTCAGGGATGAATCAGGTGGTTATCCCTGTCTCCCAGGGTCAGGGATGAATCAGGTGGTTCTCCCTGTCTCCCAGGGTCAGGGATGAATCAGATGGTTCTCCCTGTGTCCCAGGGTCAGGGATGAATCAGATGGTTCTCCCTGTCTCCCAGGGTCAGGGATGAATCAGGTGGTTCTCCCTGTTTCCCAGGGTCAGGGATGAATCAGGTGGTTCTCCCTGTCTCCCAGGGTCAGGGATGAATCAGGTGGTTCTCCCTGTCTCCCAGGGTCAGGGATGAATCAGATGGTTCTCCCTGTGTCCCAGGGTCAGGGATGAATCAGATGGTTCTCCCTGTCTCCCAGGGTCGGGGATGAATCAGATGGTTCTCCCTGTGTCCCAGGGTCAGGGATGAATCAGATGGTTCTCCCTGTCTCCCAGGGTCAGGGATGAATCAGGTGGTTCTCCCTGTCTCCCAGGGTCAGGGGTGAATCAGGTAGTTTAATGACTGGCTGGAACAGAAGACTGAAGCACTCAACGATCAGGGCTTGGGAATGGAACTTGTTGCGAAGAAGAAGGTGTTGTGTGAGGTTGAATATCAGAAAAGTATTGTGTTGAATTAAATATAATGGCAACAGTGTTACAGTCAGCACTATCTGTAATACAATTATGAAATAGAATTATTGCAAGGAGGCAATAGGGAGTTATACTGGTCAAACACTGAATGCGAATGAACCTGTATCTAAACTAACCTTTATTACAAAACAGCAAACTCAAAGGAAACAACAGCAAGGGTTCTCTTCAGAGACGTTCACTCTGTAGGTAGAGGCAGAAAAATACTGCAGTCACTCAGGACAATCCTAACATGTGTTCCTCCCTCCAGTTCTGTTCCTCTCCAGCGTTCTACAGTACTGTCAATATGAGACATCAACTCAATCCCAACAGACAAAGGAACTGACGAATCACATCTGTTCAAGGTTTCTTGTGTGTTATTAGAGTCTTATTGGGGTCTTCTTTAACTTCAGCAGAGTTAGTGAAGGAGGCGTGTCAAAGACACAGCAGGACTGGACACATCGTCTTCAATCAACAGGAGTGATGGGTCAGAGAACACACACATTCTCATACACAGGACTGGACGCATCGTCTTCAATCAACAGGAGTGATGGGTCAGAGAACACACACATTCTCATACACAGGACTGGACGCATCGTCTTCAATCAACAGGAGTGATGGGTCAGAGAACACACACATTCTCATACACAGGAGTGGATGCATCGTCTTCAATCAACAGGAGTGATGGGTCAGAGAACACACACATTCTCATACACAGGAGTGGATGCACGGAAACATACGGACACACAGAAAGAAAGGCAGATGCAGGCACGCACACACACACACACACACACAGGCAAGCTCACTCACACACACAGGCACTCTCACGCACACACTCAGGCACTCTCACTCACTCACACACAGGCACGCTCACGCACAGACACAGGAACACACACAGGTACGCTCACACACCTCTCCAAGGCCCTGCTCTAATTCGGCAGGTCTCTTATATACACACTTCAATGATATCCCCCTAAAACCCCTGAGTGTCAGTTTGTCAGATATCACTTGGATTCTGTATGGCTAATGTGAGTCAGTCTGACTGCCTGTCATCTTCAACCAAATCATAATAACACAGCTCTATAACACTAACCTCCAACTCGTGTTTATGTGAAGCAGGGCGTCTACGAACCACATCATGATCCAATTAAACATGTGAATTCAACATTCCACTGATAACTGAGGACAAAAGGACTTCAGTTCCACTAGTCACTAGACAGGAGACAGTCTGAAGCCTTGCTGGCGGAAGGTCAGCTTAGCGTAAGGTCAGGTGGTCAGGTGGTCATTGGCATTCAGGCGTCGCTCAGACAAGATATGGGCCATTTTAAGGGATCAGCAGATGATCTTTGACTCTACTCTCGTTCCCCTTTCAGAAACATGTTTTATCTATGTCTGTGCTTGTTGAAAGCTTTGCGATAAGACAAAAACTGCGCTCCACACCTTCTGTACACCTGGTGAGCCTTTAAAATATGTAAAGTGTAGTGAGATGTTGTTCTCTTACACACGACAGTGATTTAAAGGGGTTGAGATTCACCATTACATTACACAACTGTTTTATAAATAACAGGGTATTCAGTGACTCTTCACACCCACTGGAGTGATGTGTTCCACTCTCTGTTAGACCTACGGAGTACTTTGCTTCTCTACTTCCACATGTTAAACTGCAGAGGGAAGAGCAGTAGAGTACATGAATGACTAATGCCAGCATTAAAGCCACGGAGGCTCTCAGCCTCTTGACAGTTTTTAATTTACACCCGTGATTCACCGTAAGCTTCATCATAAGTCACAAATCCACTCGCTCGGACGACAACTTTTCGCTCAGGGGGAAATGTTTGGGATAGCTTTATGCAGAACATATCGGTTCCAAATGACCAACAAATTACCACAGGCAAGAGGTATTGCTGCAATAGCACAATACATGCTTCAGTGCTAGTCTGTGGGTGTCCCGGTGACAGAGTAATCAAACCAAGACTAGAGCATATTCCTACTTCTGACCCGAGAAGATACTACCTTAGAGCAGTGAGTATATGCATAACAATGATATAACATGATACATCTCCTTACTCCCGCATGTCCTTCAGACTATCTGGAGCTGTCATTGTGTCATGCGTTGTCTTTGAAGGATCTGTCTTCATCTCAACAATAACATCCTCTCCAAACAACTTCCTCTTCTGTTCTTCGTGTTCATACCTCTTGTATCTCTTTTATATTTTTATTTGTCGGACGTCTTCACTTCTCCTGTCATCACACACAGACACTGAGTCTTATCCCAGACCTATATGTTAGATCTATTGTGTCTCGTTAGTTGAACGGTGAGGCGGCTATTATGCTATCAACACTTGATGTTCATGAGGGCTCACTTGGTCCCCGTGCCTCCTCTCAGATCCCTGGGTAGACAACAGGGCAATGTGCGTGTAGGTGTGTGCTGCAACAATCTCTCACAGTCTCACGTTACAATTATACGGTCATTGTCTCCTGAGAGGTGCAGTGGTCTAAGGCTCTGCATCGCAGTGTTGAGGTACCACTACAGCCTCGGGTTTGATCCCAGGCTGCGTCACGTCGGACTGTGACCGGGAGACCCATGAGGCGGCGCACAATTGGCCCAGCATCGTCCACGGTTAGGGGAGGGTTTGGCTGGGATTTCCTTGTCTCGTTGTTCTCTAGCGACTCCTTGTGGTGGAAGCTGACTTCGGTCATCAGTTGGATGGTGGATGGTGTTTCCTTCGACACATTGGTTATGCTGATTCGGGGTGAAGCGAGCAGGGTCGTGTTTCTCAGGACGCATGGCTCTTGACCTTTGCCTCTCCCAAGCTCCTTGGGGAGTTGCAGTAATGAGACTAGATTGTAAATACCGATTGGGGAGAAAAATGGGGATAAAGATAATTATATGTTCATCCATGTTTCTCAAAGTGTTTAAGGTTAGGGTTAGGCATTAACTCAGACATGTTGAGGCATTAACTCAGAAATGTTGAGGCATTAACTCAGAAATGTTGAGGCATTAACTCAGAAATGTTGAGGCATTAACTCAGAAATGTTGAGGCATTAACTCAGAAATGTTGAGGCATTAACTCAGACATGTTGAGGCATTAACTCAGACATGTTGAGGCATTAACTCAGAAATGTTGAGGCATTAACTCAGACATGTTGAGGCATTAACTCAGAAATGTTGAGGCATTAACTCAGACATGTTGAGGCATTAACTCAGACATGTTGAGGCATTAACTCAGAAATGTTGAGGCATTAACTCAGACATGTTGAGGCATTAACTCAGAAATGTTGAGGCATTAACTCAGAAATGTTGAGGCATTAACTCAGACATGTTGAGGCATTTACTCAGAAATGTTGAGGCATTAACTCAGACATGTTGAGGCATTAACTCAGACATGTTGAGGCATTAACTCAGAAATGTTGAGGCATTAACTCAGAAATGTTGAGGCATTAACTCAGACATGTTGAGGCATTAACTCAGAAATGTTGAGGCATTAACTCAGACATGTTGAGGCATTAACTCAGACATGTTGAGGCATTAACTCAGAAATGTTGAGGCATGAACTCAGACATGTTGAGGCATTAACTCAGAAATGTTGAGGCATTAACTCAGAAATGTTGAGGCATTAACTCAGAAATGTTGAGGCATTAACTCAGACATGTTGAGGCATTAACTCAGAAATGTTGAGGCATTAACTCAGAAATGTTGAGGCATTAACTCAGAAATGTTGAGGCATTAACACAGAAATGTTTACAGTCAAGGTTAGGCATTAACTCAGAATGGTTAAGGTAAGGGATTATGGTTTGGGATAGACAAAAAAAATATATATATATTTCTGGATTTGGACATGCAAAATTTTGAGCTTTGGCACCCGAGGCGGATGCTTACATCTCTCCACCATCCCTGTCCAAAACATCCTAGCAAAACCAACACCTACTTGAAGGTAACATCGCTCACTGTTTCCCCTAGTGGCCTGTTTCCAAGTCATCTCCCGAACGTCCTCAGGCGTGGATGGACGTTCAATGCTGACTTGTACCACGGGTGACCTGGCTGGTGTTTGCTCTGCCGCAATTGTTTGTGACATTTTCAGCTGAAAATAGGTCGACAGATGGTGCTACAGTAGTGCCAATGTAATGGCACTGATTAGAGGAGCTTGTCACTCCTCTTTCTCTCTCTCTCAATCTCTCTGTAAAACATAACTCACTCTCCCTTCCATCCCTACAGCATCATTCTCTCCCACTCTCCTCCCTTAAACATAATTATATTTTCCTCATTCCTTAAACATCTCTCTTTCTCTCTCTCTCTATACCTCTCTCTCTCTCCCTCTCTCTACCTCTCCCTCTCTACCTCTCTCTCTCTCTCTCCCTCTCTACCTCTCCCCCTCTCTCTCTACCTCTCTCTCTCTCTCTCTACACCTCTCTCTCTACCTCTCTCTCTCTACCTCTCTCTCTCTCTACCTATCTCTCTCTCTCTACCTCTCACTCTCTACCTATCTCTCTCTCTATACCTCTCTCTACCTCTCTCTCTCTACCTCTCTCTCTACCTCTCTGATCTCTCTCTACCTCTCCCTCTCTCTCTCTACCTCTCTCTCATCACCATCACTCACTTCTGCACCCGTTTCCTCAACATCTCCAATCATTCCAGGATGGGCCTCCAGACACGACACAACGAGCACTGATGCCTCGTCGTTATGGCCATAGCTGACGATGGAGCACAGAGTCATGAAGATGGATCAGGAAGATAGATCCCTGGGCAAGTCAAAACAGAGAGCAGGGGGGGGGGGGATGTACACATTGATAGACTTCTACAGAACTAGTTCATTCTTTGCATTATATCGTATTTTATTCTGTTTGAAAAGCCTTGAGAGGTCAAACTTGTATATAAAAAAAAAAACAGTGTTTATGAATTATTTACTATTTGCTTGTTAAATGTTAGTGCTGGAAATACACATTAGCATATCCAAACAGCAGTGCTGGACAACTAATAAAGGGCAAAAAGGTTCAAACGCATTTATTACATGCCGCGAAATATTCGGTCTAATTACTGATATTTTTATGTTTTGCATATCGGTGGGTAGTCTGTTTCTATTAAAACTGTATACATATAACAGTATAGTATCAGCTCACAATTAGGTTATAATTGTGTTCAGTCGTAAAAGGTCTCAGCTGCTTTTAATGCAAGAAAGGTCAGGCTTGTGACTCAATATTCCATCTAATTACAAATTCTGTGGTACTTAGCGTAGTTTGTTTACATAATGTTTCATATCACATATGGCCTCCAAAGCAATTAAGTCTGAATCTACAGCCTGTAGTCACATGGCAAGCTCTACATCCCTCCTGAACTCTCTAGTGTCACAGCCTCAGCAGAAACAAACTCTGTTTCCACTTTTACTTTTAATCCTTTAATACCAATGTTAATGAACAGGCGATAACAGGGCTAATGAACAGGCGATAACAGGGCTAAAGAACAGGCGATACCAGGGCTAATGAAAAGGGGATAACAGGACTAATAAACAGGGGATAACAGGACTAATAAACAGGGGATAACAGGGCTAATGAAAAGGGGATAACAGGGCTAATGAACAGGCGATAACAGGGCTAATGAAAAGGGGATAACAGGGCTAATGAAAAGGGGATAACAGGGCTAATGAAAAGGGGACAACAGGGCTAATGAACAGGGGATAACAGGACTAATGAACGGGCGAGAACAGGGCTAATGAACAGGCGATAACAGGGCTAATTAACAGGCGATAACAGGGCTAAAGAACAGGCGATAACAGGGCTAATGAACAGGCGATAACAGGGCTAATGAAAAGGGGATAACAGGGCTAATGAAAAGGGGATAACAGGACTAATAAAAAGGGGATAACAGGACTAATAAACAGGGGATAACAGGGCTAATGAAAAGGGGACAACAGGGCTAATGAACAGGGGATAACAGGGCTAATGAACAGGCGATAACAGGGCTAATGAAAAGGGGATAACAGGGCTAATGAAAAGGGGATAACAGGACTAATAAACAGGGGATAACAGGACTAATGAACAGGCGAGAACAGGGCTAATGAACAGGCGATAACAGGGCTAAAGAACAGGCGATAACAGGGATAATGAAAAGGGGATAACAGGGCTAATAAACAGGGGATAACAGGGCTAATAAACAGGGGATAACAGGACTAATAAACAGGGGATAACAGGGCTAATGAAAAGGGGATAACAGGACACTCATAAGCGGAAGCAGGAAAAAGTGAGAATGAGAAAACAGAAAAAATAAACGTTCCCTTAGTTTGGCTCTCCTTGGTTTGGACTCCTTGGTTTGGACTCCTTGGTTTGGACTCCTTGGTTCGGTCTCCTTGGTTTGGACTCCTTGGTTTGGCTTTCCTTGGTTTGGACTCCTTGGTTCGGTCTCCTTGGTTCGGACTCCTTGGTTTGGACTCCTTGGTTTGGCTTTCCTTGGTTCGGACTCCTTGGTTCGGACTCCTTGGTTCGGACTCCTTGGTTTGGACTCCTTGGTTCGGACTCCCTGGTTTGGACTTCTTGGATTGGTCTCCTTGGAGGAGAGAAAAAGCTGTGAGAAGAGGGAGACGATGGATCCTGGATGATTCACACACACATGCACAGACACACGCATACACACACAGAACACGAACATACAAACACACACACACACACACACACACACACACACACACACACACACACACACACACACACACACACACACACACACACACACAGCTCTTCTGGCATTGGTCCAACACAGCTCTTCCTCCCCGGTCCAACTCCTCCTCCAGGTTGGCGCACGCTGCTTGGTCTTCTTGTGGTGGGTAATTCTGTCACGCTCGCTATCCTCAAACTCCCTGTCATAAATCAACCAAGGCGTAGCTTGCATGTAGTTCCACATCTTTTAATGAAAGTGAAACCAAAATAAACAAAAAAACAAACAGGTGAACAGCAAAGAACGTGACACAACCGAGGTGCACACACGGAAAAATAATTACCCACAAAACACAGGTGGGAACAGGCTGTCTAAGTATGGTTCTCAATCAGAGACAACGATTGACAGCTGCCTCTGATTGGGAACCATACCAGGCCAAACACATAGCAATAGAAAACCTTGAAAAAACACAGAATGCCCACCCCAACTCACGCCCTGACCAAACTAAAATAGAGACATAAAAAAGGAACTAAGGTCAGGATGTGACAAAGACACCTCTGGGGTTTGTGTGTACATAGTTAATGGGTACATATTATTTATTTGTGTAATTTCCAGGTGTTTTCACGATTGTCTTAACAGAACACAAAGACATGTTTTCCAGTTTACTCCATATTGCATATTACATAAATACTAATAACCACATTATTTCTGTTAGAATTTGTCATTATTGTTTATTTTTACTTAACTATAATGTTGAATAATAATGTGGCATAATCAGAGTGTGCAAAGCTGTCATCAAGGGTAAGGGTGGCTACGGTCGTGACGTTGGTATCATAAATGTGACGACTGCTGTTTTATCGAATAATTAACTATGTTTATAATTACGTGAATCAATTAATCAGGTAATCATGAACTCAGTAACCTGGGGCACCATGGGAAAGTTTTTTTTTTAAATGAGTTTCCGTTTCTTAAATAAACTCAAAGAATATCAGAATATTGATTGTACAGCAGTCGCTAATTAATACATTTCCTCTACAGTCTCATTCTGAATGCCACACAATTCGTAAATCTGCACAAACCCGAGTCTCACTAAATAAGTCCGTACCACAACAATTGAGTTGATTATGTATTTACTAACAAGCTAAATGATAATATAAGATACACAAATACACAGTCTGGGCTATTGACTAGAACTTAGTACGATGACAACAGGTCCATAGCGGACCAACACAATATGACACGTGTTACACAAGATGAAGATGTAGAAAGAGAGAGTGCACTAGAGAAAAGCATACTTGGATACATGTGTAACCTATGCTTAGTTTAGCCCTAGCACCTTGCCCGAACCGCCGCTCCTATGGGTCTGAATTATAGTGATGTAATTACTTGTTGAAGGTCTCCATTGGGGTTTCTCTTCGTGGAATGAGTTCCGGCTTCTCCTCTGATGGCAGCACCTCCTTTATTACCGAGTTTAAGTCTCTGATTGTCCACACGATGTCAGTGTCCTTTCTCTGCTTGAATTCACCGTTTTAGATACAGATACAGCTACTCAACTGAAGCATTGATTGTTAAGAGGTTCCTTTGTCTTCTTCAACCTCGTGTTGCGTTTTGGGGTCACGACTAGTCTTAGATCACGCTGCAGCTGTGGTCCGTTTTAGTCTGAATTGTAAATTCTTAACTCACAAGTTTTATTCCTGTCGGGCCAGAAAGGGGCGTTTCCGTCTTTATGGTTTAAGTTATTTGGGGCATATCTAGTTACGAGGCAAGGTATGGATTTCACTCTGATCTAGTTTAGACAACTAAACTCGCAGTTCAACTTTACAAAAACATTCTCTTTGATCGGGATATTTTCTACACAACGCACAGTATGCAAACATCATGTACATATTATGACAACTCTTCAAGTTACAATGTTTTTGTTATAACGTCGTCATTTCATTTTTAATAACATAACAAAAACAACATTCATTTTCATATTCCCATCTCCTCTGGTGGGAGATGTCTCTGTAGGACTGTGATCCACGGTAACCTGGCCCGAGCAGACCAGTCATGACATTACTTTGAAGAATCTCAAATATGAAATACATTTTGATTTGTTTAACACTTTTTTTGGTTACTACATGATTCCATGTGTTATTTCATAGTTGTGATGTCTTCACTTTTATTCAATGATGTAGAAAATAGTAAAAAATAAAGAAAAACCTTGAATGACTAGGGGTGCCAAACTTTTGGCTGTTACTGTATATATATATACAGTGGCAAGAAAAAGTATGTGAACTGTTCGTTATTACCTGGATATCTATCTGAGCTACTGTGTCCAACAAACCACCAGCTGTCGTTATGATGGGCACCTACTGACCCCCCCCCCCCCCCAAAATGATTTTATTAGGATTTTTGTTGTTCAAAGACATGTTTCAGAGTCTGATTGCTGTACTGTCCCTGTAACCTGTGTTTCCTCGCTGTACATACAGTGCCTTGCGAAAGTATTCGGCCCTCTTGAACTTTGCGACCTTTTGTCACATTTCAGGCTTCAAACATAAAGATATAAAACTGTATTTTTTTGTGAAGAATCAACAACAAGTGGGACACAATCATGAAGTGGAACGACATTTATTGGATATTTCAAACTTTTTTAACAAATCAAAAACTGAAGAATTGGGCGTGCAAAATTATTCAGCCCCCTTAAGTTAATACTTTGTAGCGCCACCTTTTGCTGCGATTACAGCTGTAAGTCGCTTGGGGTATGTCTCTATCAGTTTTGCACATCGAGAGACTGAATTTTTTTCCCATTCCTCCTTGCAAAACAGCTCGAGCTCAGTGAGGTTGGATGGAGAGCATTTGTGAACAGCAGTTTTCAGTTCTTTCCACAGATTCTCGATTGGATTCAGGTCTGGACTTTGACTTGGCCATTTTAACACCTGGATATGTTTATTTTTGAACCATTCCATTGTAGATTTTGCTTTATGTTTTGGATCATTGTCTTGTTGGAAGACAAATCTCCGTCCCAGTCTCAGGTCTTTTGCAGACTCCATCAGGTTTTCTTCCAGAATGGTCCTGTATTTGGCTCCATCCATCTTCCCATCAATTTTAACCATCTTCCCTGTCCCTGCTGAAGAAAAGCAGGCCCAAACCATGATGCTGCCACCACCATGTTTGACAGTGGGGATGGTATGTTCAGCTGTGTTGCTTTTACGCCAAACATAACGTTTTGCATTGTTGCCAAAAAGTTCAATTTTGGTTTCATCTGACCAGAGCACCTTCTTCCACATGTTTGGTGTGTCTCCCAGGTGGCTTGTGTCAAACTTTAAACAACACTTTTTATGGATATCTTTAAGAAATGTCTTTCTTCTTGCCACTCTTCCATAAAGGCCAGATTTGTGCAATATACTGATTGTTGTCCTATGGACAGAGTCTCCCACCTCAGCTGTAGATCTCTGCAGTTCAACCAGAGTGATCATGGGCCTCTTGGCTGCATCTCTGATCAGTCTTCTCCTTGTATGAGCTGAAAGTTTAGAGGGACGGCCAGGTCTTGGTAGATTGGCAGTGGTCTGAAACTCCTTCCATTTCAATATTATCGCTTGCACAGTGATCCTTGGGATGTTTAAAGCTTGGGAAATCTTTTTGTATCCAAATCCGGCTTTAAACTTCTTCACAACAGTATCTCGGACCTGCCTGGTGTGTTCCTTGTTCTTCATGATGCTCTCTGCGCTTTTAACGGACCTCTGAGACTATCACAGTGCAGGTGCATTTATACGGAGACTTGATTACACACAGGTGGATTGTATTTATCATCATTAGTCATTTAGGTCAACATTGGAACATTCAGAGATCCTCACTGAACTTCTGGAGAGAGTTTGCTGCACTGAAAGTAAAGGGGCTGAATAATTTTGCACGCCCAATTTTTCAGTTTTTGATTTGTTAAAAAAGTTTGAAATATCCAATAAATGTCGTTCCACTTCATGATTGTGTCCCACTTGTTGTTGATTCTTCACAAAAAAATACAGTTTTATATCTTTATGTTTGAAGCCTGAAATGTGGCAAAAGGTCGCAAAGTTCAAGGGGGCCGAATACTTTCGCAAGGCACTGTATCTGATAAAGTGTCTGTTGGTAGGTTGTCTAAGGAGAACACTGTTATTTGGTAAAGTGTCTGTTGGTAGGTTGTCTAAGGAGAACACTGTTATCTGATAAAGTGTCTGTTGGTAGGTTGTCTAAGGAGAACACTGTTATCTGATAAAGTGTCTGTTTGTAGGTTGTCTAAGAAGAACACTGTTATTTGGTAAAGTGTCTGTTTTTAGGTTGTCTAAGGAGAACACAAACTCTTCATAACACTGCTGTTACATATCAAATACACAAGCCAATATATTGCTGAGTGTGTGTGTGTTTCAAAAACCAATAAATGACTGCCCAGAACAAACAGAGCTGGCAGGAGTTTGGCTGGCCGTCTCTTAGCTTAGTTATGTGTGTGTGTGTGTGTGTGTGTGTGTGTGGGTACATGCTTTTCATTTCCAAAAAGGAACAATGACTGGTTCTGTTGACAGCCTAAGGACATTCTCGGGTTCCTATTTGGGTTCCTATTTGGGTTCCTATTTGGGTTCCTATTTAGGTCCCTATTTAGGTTTCTATTTGGGTTCCTATTTAGGTTCCTACTTAGGTTCCTATTTGGGTTCCTATTTAGGTCCCTATTTGGGTTTCTTATTTGGGTTCCTATTTAGGTTCCTATTTGGGTTCCTATTTGGGTTCCTATTTAGGTCCCTATTTGGGTTCCTATTTAGGTTCCTATTTAGGTCCCTATGTAGGTTCCTATTTGGGTTCCTATTTGGGTTCCTATTTAGGTCCCTATTTAGGTCCCTATTTGGGTTCCTATTTAGGTTCCTATTTGGGTTCCTATTTAGGTCCCTATTTGGGTTTCTTATTTGGGTTCCTATTTAGGTTCCTATTTGGGTTCCTATTTAGGTTCCTATTTAGGTCCCTATTTAGGTTCCTATTTGGGTTCCTATTTGGGTTTCTATTTAGGTTCCTACTTAGGATCCTACTTAGGTTCCTATTTGGGTTCCTATTTAGGTCCCTATTTGGGTTTCTTATTTGGGTTCCTATTTAGGTTCCTATTTAGGTCCCTATTTAGGTTTTTTATTTGGGTTCCTATTTAGGTTCCTATTTGGGTTCCTATTTAGGTTCCTATTTGGGTTCCTATTTAGGTCCCTATTTGGGTTCCTATTTAGGTCCCTATTTGGGTTCCTATTTAGGTTCCTATTTAGGTCCCTATTTAGGTTCCTATTTAGGGTTCCTACTTTAGGTTCCTATTTGGGTTCCTATTTAGGTCCCTATTTAGGTCCCTATTTGGGTTTCTTATTTGGGTTCCTATTTGGGTTCCTATTTGGGTTCCTATTTAGGTCCCTATTTGGGTTCCTATTTAGGTCCCTATTTGGGTTCCTATTTGGGTTCCTATTTTGTTAGGAAATTATGATTAATATGACTGAACAAATCATTTTAAATGGAACTGTAAGTAAACTTATACTCTGTTATATTATGTTTAATAGGCAATATGAGTTCATAAGAAGAAATTGTGTGACAGGAGAAAGGAGTAATAAAATGTTAAAGAACACCATTCCAACTGGGCAGGAACAAATGGGTTGTGGACTGTAAACACATAAGGTCGTTAGCCTATGGTTGACCCAACCTGAAACTTAGTTCTGGGGTTTTTAGATTAGGCAGTGAGTGCATTCCTAGGGTTTCGGTTTAATTAAAACTGTCAGTTCAGTGGTGATCGATAATGTTGAGGGGTCAAAGGTTATCTGGGAGTGTGTTAGTAAGTTAAAATGAACTTTTCACCTTACTTTGTCCTGGTCGACAGGAGGGGGTTCGGTTAAGGCAGTGAAATGACGTCATGATCTGTATTTAAACTGATGCATGTGTTTGAGTGGTAGCGCGCTCCGAGAATAAATTCTATTACCTATTATTTAAAGACTGGTCTGCGTCTATTTTATGCAAACAAAAAATCTTACAAATTCTCATAAAATAGATGAAGGGCTTTCAATTGATGAAAGCACATTGGCTTAATTAAATTATACTAACATATTTAGGTCCCTATTTGGGTTCCTATTTAGGTTCCTATTTGGGTTCCTTATTTAGGTCCCTATTTGGGTTTCTTATTTGGGTTCCTATTTAGGTTCCTATTTGGGTTCCTATTTAGGTTTCTTATTTGGGTTCCTATTTAGGTTCCTATTTGGGTTCCTATTTAGGTTCCTATTTAGGTTCCTATTTGGGTTCCTATTTAGGTCCCTATTTGGGTTTCTTATTTGGGTTCCTATTTAGGTTCCTATTTAGGTCCCTATTTAGGTTTCTTATTTGGGCTCCTATTTGGGTTCCTAATTAGGTTCCTATTTAGGTTCCTATTTGGGTTCCTATTTAGGTTCCTATTTAGGTTCCTATTTAGGTCCCTATTTAGGTTCCTATTTGGGTTCCTATTTGGATAAGTTTGATGTTACTTCATAAATATGTCAGCCATTAGCTTGCTGTGCCAGTTTAACAGTTTAAACCGTTTATCTTTAGTCATGGCCCCCCAACTGAAATTATTTAGGGGAGAAAAAAAATCAAAAATAAACTCTGTAGACCTTATCTATCCTAAGCCTTTTCAGGAATGTGCTCCCGTGCAGAATTTAAAAACACAAGGTGTGGTATTTTCCACAGACGCCAAATACCTCTCCAAAAATAACTTGACATTTGATAGGTAACTTAGGCAGGTTATTTGAGAGCAATAACCTACGCTTGAGCCCCAATGACAAAAACAAAACTACATTTGAATTTTATGTCTAGGATTATTCATTGATTCTGAAGCCGTCAATGATTCTCTAAGGATGTATACAAATGTCATCTGTGGAGACGTGTGTTGTGGAGGTGAAGGCCTCTACCTCTAACGCTGAAAATACCCTCAGAACTCCAATGTGCCACCTTTTAACATAATGCCTATACAATAAATGCCATGTTCAGTGAGTATGGATCGAAGAGCTTGTTTTTTTTCACCACGGAAACATTTCCCACCTAAACTAACCTCCTAATAGTGCCTTGCGAAAGTATTTGGCCCCCTTGAACTTTGCGACCTTTTGCCACATTTCAGGCTTCAAACATAAAGATATAAAACTGTATTTTTTTTGTGAAGAATCAACAACAAGTGGGACACAATCATGAAGTGGAACGACATTTATTGGATATTTCAAACTTTTTTAACAAATCAAAAACTGAAAAATTGGGCGTGCAAAATTATTCAGCCCCCTTAAGTTAATACTTTGTAGCGCCACCTTTTGCTGCGATTACAGCTGTAAGTCGCTTGGGATATGTCTCTATCATTCCTCCTTGCAAAACAGCTCGAGCTCAGTGAGGTTGGATGGAGAGCATTTGTGAACAGCAGTTTTCAGTTCTTTCCACAGATTCTCGATTGGATTCAGGTCTGGACTTTGACTTGGCCATTCTAACACCTGGATATGTTTATTTTTGAACCATTCCATTGTAGATTTTGCTTTATGTTTTGGATCATTGTCTTGTTGGAAGACAAATCTCCGTCCCAGTCTCAGGTCTTTTGCAGACTCCATCAGGTTTTCTTCCAGAATGGTCCTGTATTTGGCTCCATCCATCTTCCCATCAATTTTAACCATCTTCCCTGTCCCTGCTGAAGAAAAGCAGGCCCAAACCATGATGCTGCCACCACCATGTTTGACAGTGGGGATGGTGTGTTCAGCTGTGTTGCTTTTACGCCAAACATAACGTTTTGCAATGTTGCCAAAAAGTTCAATTTTGGTTTCATCTGACCAGAGCACCTTCTTCCACATGTTTGGTGTGTCTCCCAGGTGGCTTGTGGCAAACTTTAAACAACACTTTTTATGGATATCTTTAAGAAATGGCTTTCTTCTTGCCACTCTTCCATAAAGGCCAGATTTGTGCAATATACGACTGACTGATTGTTGTCCTATGGACAGAGTCTCCCACCTCAGCTGTAGATCTCTGCAGTTCATCCAGAGTGATCATGGGCCTCTTGGCTGCATCTCTGATCAGTCTTCTCATTGTATGAGCTGAAAGTTTAGAGGGAAAATACAGTTTTATATCTTTATGTTTGAAGCCTGAAATGTGGCAAAAGGTCGCAAAGTTCAAGGGGGCCGAATACTTTCGCAAGGCACTGTATTTCATGTGGGAGTCAGTGATGTGTACTGCTGAGGTGACGAGCAGTACACCGATGTTCACAAGAGGCATCAAACACATTGAAGTCGGTGGTCTCGAGTGTCTGTCTGAAACACATTGGAGTCGGTGGCCTCGAGTGTCTGTCTGAAACACATTGGAGTCGGTGGCCTCGAGTGTCTGTCTGAAACACATTGGAGTCGGTGGCCTCGAGTGTCTGTCTGAAACACATTGAAGTCGGTGGCCTCGAGTGTCTGTCTGAAACACATTGGAGTCGGTGGCCTCGAGTGTCTGTCTGAAACACATTGAAGTCGGTGGCCTCGAGTGTCTGTCTGAAACACATTGAAGTCGGTGGCCTCGAGTGTCTGTCTGAAACACATTGGAGTCGGTGGCCTCGAGTGTCTGTCTGAAACACATTGGAGTCGGTGGCCTCGAGTGTCTGTCTGAAACACATTGAAGTCGGTGGCCTCGAGTGTCTGTCTGAAACACATTGGAGTCGGTGGCCTCGAGTGTCTGTCTGAAACACATTGGAGTCGGTGGCCTCGAGTGTCTGTCTGAAACACATTGAAGTCGGTGGCCTCGAGTGTCTGTCTGAAACACATTGGAGTCGGTGGCCTCGAGTGTCTGTCTGAAACACATTGGAGTCGGTGGCCTCGAGTGTCTGTCTGAAACACATTGGAGTCGTAGGCCTCGAGTGTCTGTCTGAAACACATTGGAGTCGGTGGCCTCGAGTGTCTGTCTGAAACACATTGAAGTCGGTGGCCTCGAGTGTCTGTCTGAAACACATTGAAGTCGGTGGCCTCGAGTGTCTGTCTGAAACACATTGAAGTCGGTGGCCTCGAGTGTCTGTCTGAAACACATTGAAGTCGGTGGCCTCGAGTGTCTGTCTGAAACACATTGGAGTCGGTGGCCTCGAGTGTCTGTCTGAAACACATTGGAGTCGGTGGCCTCGAGTGTCTGTCTGAAACACATTGGAGTCGGTGGCCTCGAGTGTCTGTCTCAAACACATTGGAGTCGGTGGCCTCGAGTGTCTGTCTCAAACACATTGGAGTCGGTGGCCTCGAGTGTCTGTCTGAAACACATTCAAGTCACTGCTGTGTTTCCGAAGGCTTTTCAGCCCTGAAGATGGCCTTAAATATCTCACAAACACATTACCTTCTACACCGCCTAACATTGATGTGGTTGATTAATGGGAATTTCATCTAGATAAGATGAATATATAAAATAGCCAAGGGCAGTATGTCATTTTCAGAACCTCTGAGAGGAATGACAACTTAAAGGGAAGAGAGATATTCTTGAGAAATGTGACATTTAACTTGTTTCAAGCAACACGGACAGTTTGTAAAGTTTTCATCTAACAATTAGGTGTCTCAACTGAAAAACTTTCTCAAAAATATTCAGACACCTCTTACTAATCGGATGTGTGACTGTATTATTTTTTGGGGGGTCATTTATTTGTCCTGCTAATTAAAATAAAACATTGAGTGGATTTTAACAGGAGGCAGAGGCAGGTGGCTTAGTGAAACCATAACTGCCACCCACACCTTGGTCTGGCATTGACTGTTTGCTGTTGACTGCTCATTATAGCCATCACTCACTCACCCACGTACAAACACACATGGGGCTAGAGATCTGTGTAGGATTAAAAAAAAAAGAGTGGGTAGAGTTAACTTTTTGTTTTGACTGAAATGAGCCATCGTTTTAAAATTCTGAGCATTCTGAATACAATTTTCTCCATCCCTCACGGGGAATAAAAAAACAGATATGCCAAGTATCATACCCTAGAGACTAGCCTTGAGGAACACTGTGGAACATCCGGTAGAGCAGTCTACAGAGGCCCTATAGACTAGCTTTAAGGAACATCTTGTAGAGCAGTCTACAGAGGCCCTATAGACTAGCTTTAAGGAACATCCGGTAGAGCAGTCTACAGAGGCCCTATAGACTAGCTTTAAGGAACATCTTCAACAGGTGGTTCATGTAGAGCAGGCTCTGCTAGAGGCTTGGTTGAAATAACACTTGGAGCAATACTCCCCCCTAGTGGCTCAATATAACAAGACTGGTTGGAGGTGGAATAGTGGACATTAGGGGGGAGGAAATATTAGCTCGATTATCAACAAAACTTGGAAGGAATTCAAATAAAGCAATGGATACCAAATGATGAAACCTTTAGAAGTGGTGGTAGAATAACGGCCTCAATGTGAAAATTACATTTTGACCTGTGAAAAGACAGACACACCAGAAACGAGATATGAACATATGTTTAATGTACAATTAATTACTCCCCAAAATTCCCAACAATAAAATCAAGTCTCTAAAATGCAGAATCAAACCTCATAACGCACACCTGTTTGGGATGGTTTGACATGTCAAGCACTTAAACCACAGGAATGAACATGAAAACAAAAACCAATTGAAATAACCTAGCTGGTTAAACGGACAGAAACCTGCTATATTATGAAGTGTGTAAATCAAGGTGTTGTGCAGAGATGTTGAATGAAGTAACTCGATACTAACAACTGTATAGAGTAAGGCCAATGAGGCGAGGTTACGAATCTGGAAAGGACACACACCGAGACGTTATCACAAAACGAAGGACAATCGTGTAACAATAACATGTCAAGTCATCTTAAACTCATCGCCAACCATGCGATGCTTATGGACATCTTTCAAATGGGTCTCATCGGTAAACTTTCCCATAGTACTTTACACCACACATAAACCATTAGTATTGTTTGTGGGGTCATCGTGAAGCCCCTTAACTCTGGAGAGGGGTCAACGTAGAGCACCTTAGCTCCTCCTGGGATACTTAAGGTGCGTCCCAATATCAAATTTTTTCGGAATAATTCACACTTTCACTATTTCCCATAAAGCATTGGATTGGTAGAGGCATGGGCTAGAGGGAGTTTCCATCTTAAAACAAGTCATTTCCTTTCAAATCAGTGAAGAGAACAAAATGCACCCTTAGGGAGAAAGGAGATGTGATTGGGACATAACTATAGTCTATACGTTACTATGGGGGTTATGGTAAATCGCATGACATCTCCCATATTCAGTGACCGGAGTGGACTAGGGCTTAAGAGTCTCTCCTGAGTACATGACCTGATCAGGAAAAACCCTATGGGACCCTAGTTATACGGTTTAAGGTCCAGAAGTTTTGGTTGAGGAAAAACTCCTAACCGATGGGGTGAGACTAACAGAAAAGGACATCATTCTACAGGTTCAGGTTCTAACCAAGCCAGATAGTGACGAGATGACGACACTACGGTGGACTGTAGACACTACTCATTATCATGATTGTAGTATAAACATTATGATCAAGTAGTTTATTTCCGACATTCTTTTCAGTAGATAACTTGGAAATTAATTGACACCCCTCTCTAAATCGCCAAGGAAAACGCTGTTGGACGCTCTAAAGATTTGTAGAACAGTGTTTTAGTCGGTTCTGAGAGGGCCGCGGATACACACCTCTGATAGGGAGCACTGGGCTGGAGGACGCAGCACTAAAGGCCATTATGGACTCATTGGATATCAGATATCATTGAGACCTTTCTCCTCTCCGTTGCTGGCGGCTGTGTACATCTCTCCTTCCATCACTCCCCTTCCCATGAGGCAGTGGGGTGTTCCAGAGAGGAGCAGTGGTATAGCAGAGTCAAACTCCCATCAACTCCACCACATGATCTTTTATTCATTTATCATATCCATGATCACAATAAATCACTTTCAGACAGTAGAAAATAGAAAACAACCTTTTTAAAACCTAGAAAACATAGTCTGCCCTCTCGGTTTAGTGAGAGCATAGCTGGCAGGGATCGCTGAGGTTAGAAGGCAGCACTTGGAAAGGAGGTATAGAGTCAGTCAGCATCAGGGTTCGATGGGTCTAGTTGGGTCGGTCCTCTGAATGTGATTGGCTGGGGTTGACAGGACGCTCATGCCGGCTGGGGCTGGGGGTGTATGGAGGCGGGGCCTCGCTTATGATGCTGGCAGAGTCTTCACCCTCAAAGAGAGGGGGAGGGAGAATGGGGAGGGGGGCAGGGCGAGATGCGTCGACGTCGTCGCTCTGGGCAACCTCGCTATACGGAGGAGGCTTCAGGTCATCCGCTGTGGGGTCAGAGGTTAGAGTTCAGTAAGAAGAAAGACAGGAACTGAAGTGAACGTCGAGTGCAGTCAACAGGGAAAGCAACTAAAGAATGTTTCCTTGGTCGGCTGCACACAACAGTGCCGTCGGTAAGTATTCAAACCCCTGGACTTTCTCTACAGTTGGTTGTGTTACAGTCTGAAATTTGAAATTGAGATGTTTGTCACTGACCTTCCAACACACAAATACCCCATAATGTCAAAGTGGAATGATGTTTTCTGAAATGTTTACACATTAGTCAACACACACTCAAACCCTTTGTTACGGCAAAACTAAATAAGTTAATGAGTGAAATGTTGTTGAACAAGTGACATAATATGTTGCGTGGACTCTGTGTGCATAGTATTTAAAAACGACGACCTCATCTCTGTACTCCACACACACAGATATAATTATAAAGGTCACTCAGACAAGCAGTGAATTTCTAAACAGATTAAACTACAAAGGGAGGTTTTCCAATGCCTCACAAAGAGGGGTTGGTAGATGGGAGAAGAAGAAACAAATATATCCCCCTTTGAGCATGGTGAATTTGGGTGGTGTAGCAATACACCCAGTCACTTCCCAACTCAGTTGCCGGAGAGGAAGGAGACCGCTCAGGGATTTCACCATGGAGGCTAATGGTGACTAAAACAGTTAAGAGTTTAATGGCTGTAATAGGAGAAACTGAGGATGGATCAACATGGTAGTTACTTCACAATACTAACCTAATTGATAGAGTGAAAAGGAAGCCTGTACAAAATAAAACAATTTTTGACCAATCGATTGGTTGAAATGTTAAAACGTGTGTTTTTCCCCATATAGACACATCCTATGGTATTTTAATCAAATAAACTATATGCCCTGAGCGTGTCTGATGCTTTAAGCACACTTTTTGATTAAATAATTAAGACACACAAATGACGAGAGGGAGTCCGACAGCAATTGTTTTGATTGTGCCGACTGGCTCAGACTTGCTGCGCAAATTTTTTAAGACAGCGAGTGACTAGCACCAGTTGTCTCTCTCTCCTCCCTGCTGCAGAGACCACCACAGAACATCAGTATGTAGTGTTGTCTCCCTCTCCTCCCTGCTACAGAGACCACCACAGAACATCAGTATGTAGTGTTGTCTCCCTCTCCTCCCTGCTACAGAGACCACCACAGAACATCAGTATGTAGTGTTGTCTCTCTCCTCCCTGCTACAGAACATCAGTATGTAGTGTTGTCTCTCTCCTCCCTGCTACAGAACATCAGTATGTAGTGTTGTCTCTCTCTCCTCCCTGCTACAGAGACCACCACAGAACATCAGTATGTAGTGTTGTCTCCCTCTCCTCCCTGCTACAGAACATCAGTATGTAGTGTTGTCTCTCTCTCCTCCCTGCTGCAGAACATCAGTATGTAGTGTTGTCTCTCTCTCCTCCCTGCTACAGAACATCAGTATGTAGTGTTGTCTCTCTCCTCCCTGCTACAGAACATCAGTATGTAGTGTTGTCTCCCTCTCCTCCCTGCTACAGAGACCACCACAGAACATCAGTATGTAGTGTTGTCTCTCTCTCCTCCCTGCTACAGAGACCACCACAGAACATCAGTATGTAGTGTTGTCTCTCTCCTCCCTGCTACAGAGACCACCACAGAACATCAGTATGTAGTGTTGTCTCTCTCCTCCCTGCTACAGAGACCACCACAGAACATCAGTATGTAGTGTTGTCTCTCTCTCCTCCCTGCTACAGAGACCACCACAGAACATCAGTATGTAGTGTTGTCTCCCTCTCCTCCCTGCTGCAGAACATCAGTATGTAGTGTTGTCTCCCTCTCCTCCCTGCTACAGAGACCACCACAGAACATCAGTATGTAGTGTTGTCTCTCTCTCCTCCCTGCACAGAACATCAGTATGTAGTGTTGTCTCTCTCTCCTCCCTGCTACAGAGACCACCACAGAACATCAGTATGTAGTGTTGTCTCCCTCTCCTCCCTGCTACAGAGACCACCACAGAACATCAGTATGTAGTGTTGTCTCCCTCTCCTCCCTGCTACAGAGACCACCACAGAACATCAGTATGTAGTGTTGTCTCTCTCCTCCCTGCTACAGAACATCAGTATGTAGTGTTGTCTCTCTCCTCCCTGCTACAGAACATCAGTATGTAGTGTTGTCTCTCTCCTCCCTGCTACAGAACATCAGTATGTAGTGTTGTCTCTCTCCTCCCTGCTACAGAACATCAGTATGTAGTGTTGTCTCTCTCCTCCCTGCTACAGAACATCAGTATGTAGTGTTCTCTCTCTCCTCCCTGCTACAGAGACCACCACAGAACATCAGTATGTAGTGTTGTCTCTCTCTCCTCCCTGCTACAGAACATCAGTATGTAGTGTTGTCTCTCTCCTCCCTGCTACAGAACATCAGTATGTAGTGTTGTCTCCCTCTCCTCCCTGCTACAGAGACCACCACAGAACATCAGTATGTAGTGTTGTCTCTCTCTCCTCCCTGCTACAGAACATCAGTATGTAGTGTTGTCTCTCTCCTCCCTGCTACAGAACATCAGTATGTAGTGTTGTCTCTCTCCTCCCTGCTACAGAACATCAGTATGTAGTGTTGTCTCTCTCTCCTCCCTGCTACAGAACATCAGTATGTAGTGTTGTCTCTCTCCTCCCTGCTACAGAACATCAGTATGTAGTGTTGTCTCTCTCTCCTCCCTGCTACAGAACATCAGTATGTAGTGTTGTCTCTCTCCTCCCTGCTACAGAACATCAGTATGTAGTGTTGTCTCTCTCTCCTCCCTGCTACAGAGACCACCACAGAACATCAGTATGTAGTGTTGTCTCTCTCCTCCCTGCTACAGAACATCAGTATGTAGTGTTGTCTCTCTCTCCTCCCTGCTACAGAACATCAGTATGTAGTGTTGTCTCTCTCTCCTCCCTGCTACAGAACATCAGTATGTAGTGTTGTCTCTCTCCTCCCTGCTACAGAGACCACCACAGAACATCAGTATGTAGTGTTGTCTCTCTCTCCTCCCTGCTACAGAACATCAGTATGTAGTGTTGTCTCTCTCTCCTCCCTGCTACAGAACATCAGTATGTAGTGTTGTCTCTCTCTCCTCCCTGCTACAGAACATCAGTATGTAGTGTTGTCTCTCTCTCCTCCCTGCTACAGAACATCAGTATGTAGTGTTGTCTCTCTCCTCCCTGCTACAGAACATCAGTATGTAGTGTTGTCTCTCTCCTCCCTGCTACAGAACATCAGTATGTAGTGTTGTCTCTCTCCTCCCTGCTACAGAACATCAGTATGTAGTGTTGTCTCTCTCCTCCCTGCTACAGAACATCAGTATGTAGTGTTGTCTCTCTCCTCCCTGCTACAGAACATCAGTATGTAGTGTTGTCTCTCTCTCCTCCCTGCTACAGAACATCAGTATATAGTGTTGTCTCTCTCCTCCCTGCTACAGAACATCAGTATGTAGTGTTGTCTCCCTCTCCTCCCTGCTACAGAGACCACCACAGAACATCAGTATGTAGTGTTGTCTCCCTCTCCTCCCTGCTACAGAGACCACCACAGAACATCAGTATGTAGTGGTGTCTCTCTCTCCTCCCTGCTACAGCGACCACCACAGAACATCAGTATGTAGTGTTGTCTCTCTCCTCCCTGCTACAGAACATCAGTATGTAGTGTTGTCTCTCTCCTCCCTGCTACAGAACATCAGTATGTAGTGTTGTCTCTCTCCTCCCTGCCACAGAACATCAGTATGTAGTGTTGTCTCCCTCTCCTCCCTGCTACAGAGACCACCACAGAACATCAGTATGTAGTGTTGTCTCTCTCCTCCCTGCTACAGAGACCACCACAGAACATCAGTATGTAGTGTTGTCTCTCTCCTCCCTGCTACAGAACATCAGTATGTAGTGTTGTCTCTCTCTCCTCCCTGCTACAGAACATCAGTATGTAGTGTTGTCTCTCTCCTCCCTGCTACAGAACATCAGTATGTAGTGTTGTCTCTCTCCTCCCTGCTACAGAACATCAGTATGTAGTGTTGTCTCTCTCTCCTCCCTGCTACAGAACATCAGTATGTAGTGTTGTCTCTCTCTCCTCCCTGCTACAGAGACCACCACAGAACATCAGTATGTAGTGTTGTCTCTCTCCTCCCTGCTACAGAACATCAGTATGTAGTGTTGTCTCTCTCCTCCCTGCACAGAACATCAGTATGTAGTGTTGTCTCTCTCTCCTCCCTGCTACAGAACATCAGTATGTAGTGTTGTCTCTCTCCTCCCTGCTACAGAACATCAGTATGTAGTGTTGTCTCTCTCCTCCCTGCACAGAACATCAGTATGTAGTGTTGTCTCTCTCTCCTCCCTGCTACAGAACATCAGTATGTAGTGTTGTCTCTCTCTCCTCCCTGCTACAGAGACCACCACAGAACATCAGTATGTAGTGTTGTCTCTCTCCTCCCTGCTACAGAACATCAGTATGTAGTGTTGTCTCTCTCTCCTCCCTGCTGCAGCGACCACCACAGAACATTAGTATGTAGTGTTGTCTCTCTCTCCTCCCTGCTACAGCGACCACCACAGAACATCAGTATGTAGTGTTGTCTCTCTCTCCTCCCTGCTACAGAGACCACCACAGAACACCAGTATGTAGTGTTGTCTCTCTCCTCCCTGCTACAGAACATCAGTATGTAGTGTTGTCTCTCTCCTCCCTGCTACAGAACATCAGTATGTAGTGTTGTCTCTCTCTCCTCCCTGCTACAGAGACCACCACAGAACATCAGTATGTAGTGTTGTCTCTCTCCTCCCTGCTACAGAACATCAGTATGTAGTGTTGTCTCTCTCTCCTCCCTGCTACAGAACATCAGTATGTAGTGTTGTCTCTCTCCTCCCTGCTGCAGAACATCAGTATGTAGTGTTGTCTCTCTCTCCTCCCTACTACAGAACATCAGTATGTAGTGTTGTCTCTCTCTCCTCCCTGCTACAGAACATCAGTATGTAGTGTTGTCTCTCTCCTCCCTGCTACAGAACATCAGTATGTAGTGTTGTCTCTCTCTCCTCCCTGCTACAGAACATCAGTATGTAGTGTTGTCTCTCTCCTCCCTGCTACAGAACATCAGTATGTAGTGTTGTCTCTCTCTCCTCCCTGCTGCAGAACATCAGTATGTAGTGTTGTCTCTCTCTCCTCCCTGCTACAGAACATCAGTATGTAGTGTTGTCTCTCTCCTCCCTGCTACAGAACATCAGTATGTAGTGTTGTCTCTCTCCTCCCTGCTACAGAACATCAGTATGTAGTGTTGTCTCTCTCCTCCCTGCTACAGAACATCAGTATATAGTGTTGTCTCTCTCCTCCCTGCTACAGAACATCAGTATGTAGTGTTGTCTCTCTCTCCTCCCTGCTACAGAGACCACCACAGAACATCAGTATGTAGTGGTGTCTCTCTCTCCTCCCTGCTACAGAGACCACCACAGAACATCAGTATGTAGTGTTGTCTCTCTCTCCTCCCTGCTGCAGAACATCAGTATGTAGTGTTGTCTCTCTCCTCCCTGCTACAGAACATCAGTATGTAGTGTTGTCTCTCTCTCCTCCCTGCTACAGAACATCAGTATGTAGTGTTGTCTCTCTCTCCTCCCTGCTACAGAACATCAGTATGTAGTGTTGTCTCTCTCTCCTCCCTGCTACAGAACATCAGTATGTAGTGTTGTCTCTCTCTCCTCCCTGCTACAGAGACCACCACAGAACATCAGTATGTAGTGTTGTCTCTCTCCTCCCTGCTACAGAACATCAGTATGTAGTGTTGTCTCTCTCTCCTCCCTGCTACAGAACATCAGTATGTAGTGTTGTCTCTCTCCTCCCTGCTACAGAACATCAGTATGTAGTGTTGTCTCTCTCTCCTCCCTGCTACAGAACATCAGTATGTAGTGTTGTCTCTCTCCTCCCTGCTACAGAACATCAGTATGTAGTGTTGTCTCTCTCCTCCCTGCTACAGAACATCAGTATGTAGTGTTGTCTCTCTCCTCCCTGCACAGAACATCAGTATGTAGTGTTGTCTCTCTCTCCTCCCTGCTACAGAACATCAGTATGTAGTGTTGTCTCTCTCTCCTCCCTGCTACAGAGACCACCACAGAACATCAGTATGTAGTGTTGTCTCTCTCCTCCCTGCTACAGAACATCAGTATGTAGTGTTGTCTCTCTCTCCTCCCTGCTACAGAACATCAGTATGTAGTGTTGTCTCTCTCTCCTCCCTGCTACAGAACATCAGTATGTAGTGTTGTCTCTCTCTCCTCCCTGCTGCAGCGACCACCACAGAACATCATTGTGCCTGGCGCTGAACGTGTTGCTGGAAGCTATAACATAATTACAACTTTTCAGTCAGAAATAGCGGTGTTACGGAATAGCCTTATTTGCTTAGGCAACACATTCCCTAAAACCCCTTGCTTTCTTTATGAAACGTGTCTTTTTCGCATCCACGTGACCAATAGGGAGGGCCTGACCTACAGCATAATCACATCAATAAATTAGTTATAAACTCTGAACAACTCTGACAGCAAAATGGATGCAGAGGACGTGACAAATAAACCCGAAAACGGGGGAATGTTTACTGGTTGCTCAGGGGGCAAAGGGGACGTCAGGTGTGTGGAGTAAATTTGACTAGTTGTGGAAAATACCGGAGATAAAAGGTAAAAATAAAAGGTTGACAGGAGAGCTGCAGTCATATTAGGCCTGTGTGTGCCAAACAGGTGCCGTTCGATTACAATATCATTATTTGGAACAATGTAAAAGACTAAATAAAACACTAAATACGGATACCAAAAAGTATGTTGTAAGTTTATTTTCATTTCCGAAAAAGCCTTTATTATAGCAAAGACTAAAAACAGCCGCGTTCATTTGTGAATGTCATTTCTCGAAATCGAACGGTTTAGACAAATTTATTGTTTACGCTAATTGTTCCAACGGTGGCTTTTGTTTTATTTTAAAACTAAAATCTTGATTGCATTTCACATCATGAATGGTTGATACAGAAGCCTATATAAGTATTGAAATATAGGTATAAGTAAGTTACGGAATTAAGACTAAACAGGAAGAGCTCTTAGTCCAACAGCTCGATGGTGGTTATACGATGATCATAATAATAAGGAGATCAAGGAAAGAGGAGGGTTATTATAATAATTTCTGTCAATTTAGAACAGTGTAAACACTAAATAAACAATACCAGATAGGCTGGTCTAACGATGAAAGAACAGAGTAAACCTTTGTTACAGCATAGATTAAAAAGATCCAAATGTGAAATTATTGCATGAGGCTCGGTGCTCACGTTATCAGTAGGCTATCAACCCGAACAGTCAGACAAAAGAAGCAGGATCCGTTAGAAGCAGGATCCGTTAGAAGCAGGATCCGTCTTATTTCTGTAGAGGTGGACGATTTACAAAGCCAGCGACATTGAACAGTTAGGCTATTGATTATAGACCTAATTAAGTTGGGGGTTTCCGCTCTCCTGACTTTTCTTAAGACGGTAAGGCAAGGCCTGTTTTCTCATCTCCTAACTCTGCTGCTGTCTCCGCCGCATTGTTCTCAACACCAATACGCTGGTTAACTTTGCTATTATCCACATAGCAACATGGTCTAGGAAAAGACGGCAATTCAACAGCACACGGATGTTTCAGAACCGCGGACAGCGACCGCTATCAAACGTTGGAGAAAGAACATTTGGTATCGAATATTGTATTAGTGTTGCACCACTGTCCTTATGTAATATAACCATATATAAGTTGCAGTAGCACGTCTTAAGAGTGATGAACTGTGGCATCCCCACAATGGATCAGTCCAGTTTTTGCTACTGCTCTACTAAAGAAAGGAGTCGACCAACAACCTATCAACCAAACAATCGACCAGTCGACTAAATGGGGTCAACCCTACCCACATTACTGAGTACCACTCTCTATATTTTCAAGCATAGTGGTGGTTGCATCAGGTTATGATTATGCTTGTAATCGTTAAGGACTGGGGAGTTTTTCCAGGATAAAAAAAATAAACGGAATGAAGCTAAAGCACAGGCAAAATCCTAGTAGGAAACCTGGTTGTCTGCTTTCCACCAGACACTGGAAGATGAATTCACCTTCCAGCAGGACAAATCTACACTGGAGTTACTTACCAAGAAAACAGTGAACGTTCCTAAGTGGCCTAGTTACAGTCGAGACAAACCGGTTTGAAAATCTATGTCAAGACTTGAAAATGTCTGTCTAGCCATGATCAACAACCAATTTGACAGAGCTTGAAGAATTTTGAAAATGGGCAAATATTGCACAACCCAGGTGTGAAAGCTCTTAAGAGATTTACCCAGAAAGAAAGACTCACAGCTGTAACCACTGACAAATATGCTTTTTTACAAAGTATTGACTGAGGGATGTGAATACGTATGTAAATTAGATTTCTGTATTTCATGTCATTACGGGGTAGTGTGTGTAGATGGGTCATGTTTTATTTATTCATAACATTTTGAATTCAGGCTGTAAGTCAAGGGGTATGAACACTTTCTGAAGTCACTGTATATCCTGCCGTACCACATCCGGTTCCTGTTCAGTGAGCTGGCTAGAACCGGTGTAGGGTGAAGTTGTCCCTAGACGCTGATCTTGGATCAGTTTTGCATCCCCCCCCCCCCCCCCACTAGTGGTTAAGAGAGTAATTTAATAAATCCCCAAAGGCACCAGCCCATACAGCCATCACTAATAAACACACTATAAAAACAAGGACACAGACAAAAGCGGCACATCAATGAATAAAAAAAAAACATGTTCATATATTCACTGATGATGTGCTGCGTGTAGTGTCTGTGTGTCCTTGTGTATTTATTTATTTATTGTCCTTGTGTATTTATTGGTGATGGACGTATGGGCTGGTGCAATCAAATTTCCCCTTTAGGATTGGGGGAGGGGAAGCACAAGCTAAAGCAACGGGCAGGAGGAAGCACAAGCTAAAGCAACGGGCAGGTGAGAAGTTGAGTAAAACAGGTACTTATGGCAATGTGTTTATAAAGAAAGTCGACCAGGACACTGTGGGTTTAACCCTGATTCCAGTGTGAGGGGAGGCGGCGGTGGCTCTGTGATCATGAAGAGATCGGAGGGTGAGGCTGTCTTTAATACGGCAGACACAGTCACTGAGGGGCGAGGCTGTCTTTAATACAACAGACAGTCACTGAGGGGTGAGGCTGTCTTTACTACAGCAGACACAGTCACTGAGGGGTGAGGCTGTCTTTACTACGGCAGACAGTCACTGAGGGGTGAGGCTGTCTTTAATACAACAGACAGTCACTGAGGGGTGAGGCTGTCTTTAATACAACAGACAGTCACTGAGGGGCGAGGCTGTCTTTAATACAACAGAGTCACTGAGGGGCGAGGCTGTCTTTAATACAACAGACAGTCACTGAGGGGTGAGGCTGTCTTTACTACAGCAGACACAGTCACTGAGGGGTGAGGCTGTCTTTACTACGGCAGATACAGTCACTGAGGGGTGAGGCTGTCTTTACTACAACAGACAGTCACTGAGGGGTGAGGCTGTCTTTAATACAACAGACAGTCACTGAGGGGTGAGGCTGTCTTTACTACGGCAGATACAGTCACTGAGGGGCGAGGCTGTCTTTAATACAACAGACAGTCACTGAGGGGCGAGGCTGTCTTTAATACAACAGACAGTCACTGAGGGGTGAGGCTGTCTTTACTACGGCAGACAGTCACTGAGGGGTGAGGCTGTCTTTAATACAACAGACAGTCACTGAGGGGTGAGGCTGTCTTTACTACAGCAGACACAGTCACTGAGGGGTGAGGTGTTGGCAGGTGATCTAAAAGCACTAAAGATCTAAGTCCCAGTGAAGCCAAGCAGGGAAGCCCTCCTCCATTTTAAATGGGGCTAGCTACAACAGGTCAATTTCTTGACCTCCTTTGTTCCTTTAGTGTCGTGTCTCAGCAACAACAAACATGGTCAGGTTCCACTAATGGAACCACACAGGAGTGGGACAGGCGGAAAAAACAGCCTCTTTAGCGTCGATTTAGAAAAAAAACATTAGCATCAGTTAGTTGTGAAAACATTTCAAACTGACAAAAGACCATCCTGATCTAAATAATTGTGTCATCACTAAAGTGCCCTTCTGGGACTCATCTGCCCAGCTCTTGTGTTCAGTCTGGATGTGCACAATCACTCTTTTCAACAGGGGTAGAATACTCCCCCTTTGGCAGCAGTGTGGTTGTGACGGGGTTAAAACAAGCCTGTTGTCAGTGGTACCACAGAGCCAGCCAAGCAGGGCTATTATCCTGGGAGATGTGGGCCTTTTCTCTCCTGGGTTATGTTCACTAGGAACCAAACAGACAGAAAGGGGAAGGAGCTACCTAAACTTGCCCCAAAATGAAAGCTGTTTTCTAATGCAAAATGTTTTCCTACGATATGCACTAATGAATAAGACCCTGCTTGGCACCCTGCTCTCTAAGGAAGCCTCAACGCCCCCACTGCTCTCTAAGGAAGCCTCAAAGCCCCCCTGCTCTCTAAGGAAGCCTCAAAGCCCCCCTGCTCTCTAAGGAAGCCTCAAAGCCCCCCTGCTCTCTAAGGAAGCCTCAAAGCCCCCCTGCTCTCTAAGGAAGCCTCAAAGCCCCCCTGCTCTCTAAGGAAGCCTCAAAGCCCCCCTGCTCTCTAAGGAAGCCTCAAAGCCCCCCTGCTCTCTAAGGAAGCCTCAAAGCCCCCCTGCTCTCTAAGGAAGCCTCAAAGCCCCCACTGCTCTCTAAGGAAGCTTCAAAGCCCCCCTGCTCTCTAAGGAAGCCTCAAAGCCCCCCTGCTCTCTAAGGAAGCCTCAACGCCCCCCTGCTCTCTAAGGCTGCCTCAACGCCCCCCTGCTCTCTAAGGAAGCCTCAACGCCCCCCTGCTCTCTAAGGAAGCCTCAAAGCCCCCCTGCTCTCTAAGGCTGCCTCAACACCCCCCTGCTCTCTAAGGCTGCCTCAACACCCCCCTGCTCTCTAAGGAAGCCTCAAAGCCCCCCTGCTCTCTAAGGCTGCCTCAACGCCCCCCTGCTCTCTAAGGAAGCCTCAACGCCCCCCTGCTCTCTAAGGAAGCCTCAAAGCCCCCCTGCTCTCTAAGGAAGCCTCAAAGCCCCCCTGCTCTCTAAGGCTGCCTCAACGCCCCCCTGCTCTCTAAGGCTGCCTCAACGCCCCCCTGCTCTCTAAGGCTGCCTCAACGCCCCCCTGCTCTCTAAGGCTGCCTCAACGCCTCCCTGCTCTCTAAGGCTGCCTCAACGCCCCCCTGCTCTCTAAGGCTGCCTCAACGCCCCCCTGCTCTCTAAGGCTGCTTCAAGGCTCAAGCCCCCCAGGTGCAGCCCCTTCTTAAGATAAGACAAGTATGACCTTAGGTGGTGTTTCTTTGATCCATTTCCTGCAGAGCCATCTTCTCACCTAACCATATCCTGTGTGTGTGTGTGTGTGTGTGTGTGTGTGTGTGTGTGTGTGTGTGTGTGTGTGTTACCTCCGGAGACAGCTTGGTATGGTGGTGGCATGTCCAGGTGAGAGAAGGATACTGCTGCCGGGGGGAGTGAGGCAGAAGACTCGCCCACTGATCCCTCATCCTGAACCCCATACCAACTGGGCCAGATAGACGTCTGGGGAGAGACATGGAGAGAGAGAACAGGAATTATTACCACAAAAACACATAGGCGCACTGAGTGTATACACACACACACACTTACTTTTGGAGCTCAACAGAAGCGTGACGATGAAGAAAGAATCTAAAGCTCACTGGTGGGTAAAAGAGAATCTACATGCTGTATCTCCCTTCTGTCTGCGTCCCAGATGGCTCCCTATTCTTTACTTAGTGCACTACTCTATGGGCCCTGGTAGTCATTTGAGACACTCTCCAGTCTCCCCCTGGCCTCTCTCCCCCCAGGCCTCTGGTCTCCTCCTGCCCCCCCCCCCCCCCCCCCCCCCCCTCCCCTCCTCTGGTCTCCCCCTGGCCTCTCCTCCACCCACCCTCTGGCCTCCCCCCCACCCTCTGGTCTCCCCCCCCACCCTCTGGCCTCTCTCCAGGGACCTTTCAGGGGGGCTGCTGCCTGTCTGCTGGAGTTATGGCTGGCTCTGGGGCCTCCTCGCTGCATGCACATTCCATTAAAATCTAAACAGGGAGCATCATGGTTTAGACTAGAAGACTAAAGGGAGATAAGAGAAAAAAAAGTAGGGGGAGGAGAGCCAGAGAGGGATTGTACTAAAGCACTGAGGCAGTGGAGGCTTGGAGTGAACAGCAACAGGTCATTAAAGCTAGCTCACTGGGGTGTGGCTGAGAAGGATGGAATCACAGGGTTACAACGCTCAATTATACTTGGGTCCTGTTCTGTCCAGAGCACACTACATTCTAATTCCAGCCTAACAGAACTGTGGGGTTGTTTCTCCTCTACAATGATCTAGTTACTTGAACTTGGTTACCTAATAGAGGCGTTTCAGGTCCAAACACAATAACAGAATCCAAGCCAGAAGTGGCTTGTGTGTACATTGTCTCCAGCATCTTCACATGTGATGAATTGTAAAGCAGCTGCATTAATGTCATTACTGGGGGCAGCTTCCTAGGAGAGCTAGCTAGAGCCTGGAATCTCCCCTTAACCACAACATACCTCATTCTTAGAATGGAGACATTTCTGCTATGAGAAAGCTACTCCTAACACTATAAATAGCCTAAAAAAGCCCACCAGGAAAACAAAGGCACCTATACTGATTCAGGTAATGGCAGGGACTGCAATAAAGCATAATTGGTATGGTGTGTTATGGTGTGCATGTCGAGCTAGTTAGAAGACCATTCACTCTGAAAGTAGTCTAACGACGCGGGGGCCTGAAACTTTGAGGTGCTTGTTTGAGTAAGCATAGCATTTACAGTCCTTCAAGCACTAGTGCTTAGCATAACACTGCTCTCTCTAGACAGTCAATTAGAAGGACGGTATAGGCCAGGCTAGTATGGAAATTCACTTGAGCACTATTAAAAATGTAGGCACAGCAGAGTCAAGTTGGAGAGAGAGATGATGAATGTGTTCCCTCAGAATGTTGGAGCCAGGGCTCCGATTCACGGAGTCAGGGTTCTGATTGGGGCGGCAGGTAGCCTAGTGGTTAGCGCGTTGGACTTGTAACCGAAAGGTTGCAAGACCGAATCTCCGAGCTGACAAGGTAAAACAAATCTGTCCTTCTGCCCCTGAACAAGGCACTAGGCCGTCGTTGAAAATAATAATTTCTTCTTAACTGACTAAAATAAAGTTAAACAATTCATGGAGCCAGGGTTCTGATTCACGGAAATAGCTTCTTCCTAGAACTCCTAGGAAGTATAACACTCCTAGGAAGTATAACACGAAGGCAGAGCGTACTGGAAGGAGGACTGATGTCAGAGTTTGTATAATGCAATCTGAGTATTGAAGTCTTCTCCCAGACTTTTTTTCTGAAAACATCTAAGCGTCAGCTATCAAAAGTCACGGGTGAATAGTTCTGGAGATATTAGTCCACAGAGGACAATAAACCACAAAACAAGGTAACAGTTGGCATTTTGGGAGTACCTGACCAGCACAACAAAGGAATGCAGAGGGGGAAAGTTGAATCAACGTCACGTTGAAACCTCCAGGAAACAAGATGAGGAGTTCCTCTTCTCAAAGGTTCCATGGAATCTTAGGAAAGATGGGAACGTTTTCTTACCACTAAACTGATTACATATCTAAAAATGGATAGAATTGCATTTAAAATTAAACAAGCATTTCGCTTGTGACCAATACAATTTTTTTTAAATAATTTGTTTTGATTTAATAGGCAGATTTCTGAATGCTTGAGATTAGGGGAACTATTATGGCTATCCTCTTCTCTTTCCCTGTCCATTTTAGCTGTTCCTATTGGCTCAAAGACTTTCACAGGCTTTTGTTAGATTTGACAAGTGCTGGACAGTCACCGGTAGACAAACCAACTCCAACACTGGCTCTCAAACATTCACTGTGACCCTTACACTGCTTCACACAAGTTCTGAGGCCAGCCAGAGCCCTGACGTTTTAGAAAGGTCACTCTCACACACACAGTACCAGTCAAAGGTTGACACATTTACTCATTCCAGGGTTTTTATTTGTTACTATTTTCTACAATGTAGACTAACAGTGAAGACATCAAGACTATGAAATAGCACATATGGAGTCATGTAGTAACCAAAAAAATTGTTACACAAATAAAAAATATATTTTATATTTGAGATTCTTCAAAGTAGCCTACCTTTGCCCTGACAGCTTTGCACACTCTTGGCATTCTCTCAACCAGCTTCATGAGGTAGTCACCTGGAATGTATTTCAATTAACAAGTGTGCCTTGTTAAAAGTTAATTTGTGGATATCCTTTCCTTCTTAATGCGTTTGAGCCAATCCGTTGTGTTGTGACAAGATATGGTTGGCATACAGAAGATAGCCCTATTTGGTAAAAGACCAAGTCCATATTAAGGCAAGAACAGATCAAATAAGCAAAGAGAAACACCAGTCCATCGTTACTTTAAGACATGAAGGTCAGTCAATACAGAACATTAAGAACTTTGAAAGTTTCTTGAGGTGTTTCTGATGAGGGCCGCCACAGGAAAGGAAGACCCAGAGTTACCACTGCTGTAGAGGATAGGTTCAGAATTACCAGCCTCAGAAATTGAAGCCAGAATAAATGCTTCAGAGTTTAAGTAACAGACATCTCAACTAGAAGTTGACCGTTTATGAATTTTCAACGCCGATACCAATTATTGGAGGACAAAAAAGCCGATGCCGATTTTTTTTAGAATTTATTTACAACAATACTGAATGAACACTTATTTTAACTTAATATAATACATCAATAAAATCAATTTAGCCTCAAGTAAATAATGAAACATGTTCAATTTGTTTTAAATAATGCAAAAACAAAGTGTTGGAGAAGAAAGTAAATGTAAGAAAGCTAACGTTTCAGTTCCTTGCTCAGAACATGAGAACATTTGAAAGCTGGTGGTTCCTTTTAACATGAGTCTTCAATATTCCCAGGTAAGTGTTAGGATGTAGTTATTATAGGACGTTCTTATAGGCACTTTAGTATTGCCAGTGTAACAGTATAGCTTCCGTCCCTCTCCTCGCTCCTCCCTGAGCTCGAACCAGCAACACAACGACAACAGCCATCATCGAAGCAGCGTTACCCATGCAGAGCAAAGGGAACAACTACTAGAAGGCTCAGAGCAAGTGACGTTTGAAACACTATTAGCGCGCGCTAACTAGCTAGCCATTTCACTTCGGTTACACCAGCCTCATCTCGGGGGTTGATAGGCTTGAAGTCATAAACAGCGCAATGCTTGACGCACAACAAAGAGCTGCTGGCAAAACGCACGAGAGTGCTGTTTGAATTAATGTTTACGCGCCTGCTTCTGCCTACCACCGCTCAGTCAGATACTTAGATACTTGTATGCTCAGATTATATGCAACGCAGGACACACTAGATAATATCATCAACCATGTGTAGTTAACTAGTGATTGTGATTGATTGTTTTTTAAGACGATAAGTTTAATGCTAGCTAGCAACTTACCTTGGCTTACTGCAGTCGCGTAACAGGCAGTCAGTCTCCTTGTGGAGTGCAATGAGGGAGAGGAAGGTCGTTATTGCGTTGAACTAGTTAACCTGTTAGAGCTCTAGGGGCGCTATTTCATTTTTGGATAAAAAACGTTCCCGTTTTAAGCGCGATATTTTGTCACGAAAAGATGCTCGACTATGCATATTCTTGACAGTTTTGGAAAGAAAACACTCTGAAGTTTCAGAATCTGCAAAGATTTTGTCTGTAAGTGCCCCAGAACTCATTCTACAGGCGAAACCAAGATGATGCATCACCCAGGAATTAGCAGAATTTCTGAAGCTCTGTTTTCCATTCTCTCCTTATATGGCTGTGATTGCGCAACGAATGAGCCTACACTTTCTGTCGTTCGCCCAAGGTCTTAGCAGCATTGTGACGTATTTGTAGGCATATCATTGGAAGATTGACCATAAGAGACTACATTTTCCAAGTGTCCGCCTGGTGTCCTGCGTCGAATTCGGTGCGCAATTGCCAGCTGCTTCTACTTTACCATTTGATTCAGGGGAGAAAGCATGTGTCCAAGAACGATGTATCAATGAAGAGATATGTGAAAAACACCTTGATGATTGATTCTAAACAACGTTTGCCATGTTTTCAGTCGATATTATGGAGTTAATTTGGAAAAAAGTTTGTGTTTTGAGGACTGAATTTATGGATTTTTTTTGGTAGCCAAATGTGATGTATAAAACGGAGCTATTTCTAATACACAAGGAATCTTTTTGGAAAAACTGAGCATCTGCTATCTAACTGAGAGTATCCTCATTGAAAACATCAGAAGTTCTTCAAAGGTAAATGATTTTATTTGAAGGCTTTTATGTTTTTGTTAATGTTGCGTGCTGGATGCTAACGCTAATGCTAACGCTAAATGCTAACGCGAAATGCTAACTCTAGCTAGCTACTTTTACACAAATTATTGTTTTCCTATGGTTGAGAAGCATATTTTGAAAATCTGAGATGACAGTGTTGTTTACAAAAGGCTAAGCTTGAGAGATGGCATATTTATTTCATTTCATTTGCGATTTTCATAAATAGTTAACGTTGTGTTATGCTAATGAGCTTGCTGATAGATTTATACAATCCTGGATACAGGGGTTTTTTCATAGCTAAACGTGACGCAGAAAACGGAGCGATTTGTCCTAAACAAATAATCTTTCAGGAAAAACTGAACATTTGCTATCTGAGAGTCTCCTCATTGAAAACATCTGAAGTTCTTCAAAGGTAAATGATTTTTTTGAATGCTTTTCTGTTTTTTTGTGTAAATGTTGCCAGCTGAATGCTAATGCTAAATGCTACGTTAGCCATCAATACTGTTACACAAATGCTTGTTTTGCAATGGTTGAGAAGCATATTTTGAAAATCTGAGATGACAGTGTTGTTAACAAAAGGCTAAGCTTGAGAGCTAGCATATTTATTTCATTTCATTTGCGATTTTCATGAATAGTTAACGTTGCGTTATGGTAATGAGCTTGAGTCTGTATTCACGAACCCGGATCCGGGATGGGGAGATCAGAAAGGTTAACTGTAAGGTTGCAAGATTGGATACCCCGAGATGACAAGGTGAAAATCTGTCATTCTGCCCCTGAACGAGGCAGTTAACCCACCGTTCCTAGGCCATCATTGAAAATAAGAATGTGTTCTTAACTGACTTGCCTAGTTAAATAAAGGTATTTAAACAAATATATATATATATCGAATTTTTTAAACAGCACCCAAAAATACAGATTTTCGATTGTTATGAAAACTTGAAATCGTCCCTAATGAAATCGGCCATTCCGATTAATCGGTCGACCTCTAATCTCAACATCAACTGTTCAGAGACTACGTAAATCAGGCCTTCATGGTCAAATTGCTGCAAAGAAACCACTACTAAAGGACATCAATAAGAAGAAACCTGCTTGGGCCAAGAGTCACGAGCAATGGACATTAGACCTGTGGAAATCTGTCCTTTGGTCTGGTGGGTCCACATTTGAGATTTTTGGTTCCAACCGCTGTGTCTTTGTGAGATGCAGAGAAGGTGGACGAATGATCTCTGCATTTGTGGTTTCCACCGTGAAGCATGGAGGAGAAGGTGTGATGGTGCTTTGCTGGTGACATTGTCAGTGATTTATTTAGAATTCAAGGCACATTTAACCAGCATGGTCACCACAGCATTCTGCAGCAATACGCCATCCCATCTGGTTTGCACTTAGTGGGACTATCATTTGTTTTTCAACAAGACAATGACCCAACACACCTCCAGGCTGTGTAAGGGCTATTTGACCAAGAAGGACAGTGATGGAGTGCTGCATCAGATGACCTGGCCACCACAATCCACCAACCAAATTGACATGGTTTGGGATGAGTTGGACTGCAGAGTGAAGCAAAAGCAGCCAACAAGTGCTCAGCATATGTGGGAACTCACTTTTTTGTTTACTACATGATTCCATGTGTTATTTAACAGTTTTGATGTCTTCACTATTATTCTACAATGTAGAAAACAGCAAAAATAAAGGAAAACCATTGAATGAGTAGGTGTGTCCAAACCTTTGACTGGTACTGTAAGCGAACACAAACAATTACTGATACCCACATACATGCGCATATACGAGTGCTGAGCTATTGCCGAAATGTCCGTTTTTTTGTATTTATTTTTAAAAAAAATAACAAATTGACTGACGTCAGTTGAATTATTTGAATTCCGTTTATTTTTTTTTCTGCGCTTACCACGCCGTTTCTCTAGAGTGAATCAAATAAAGAATAAACTATAGGACGTTGTAGGAAATTGTAGTTTACACCAAAGTTAAGTGCAGAAAAAGTGGTATTTAACTATAATGGCAGCAATCCATTGTTCCTGTTCAATGCCTGTTCAATGCCTGTGGGGCTGACAGACAGACAAGGAGATTAAGGGGGTTTCTACTAGATACCACAGCCACAAAGTCAACATGGGCTATATTGTAAGAATTCTTGAACAAATATTAACCTTTTGGTCTTAATATAAAGTTAGCAGTGTGGTTAAAGGTAAGGTTTAAAATACATTTTTAAGAAGATAAATTGTAGAAATGGGCGGGGTTTATGACTTTGTACCTGTGGTAACTAGCGACGACCCGGAGATCAAGTGGCACACGAGAGGGAGCGCTTGGATTTTTTAATTGATAGTTGTTATTCAGCATAAATAGGATGACTCTTTAGGGACCACAGATGGATGGCTGGCTGCTACTGCCTGAGCAGAGATTAGATGACTTAAATAATAAGTTATAAATACATATAAATAACAGACCCCAACTGCAATATAATATTAAAGTACTGTGAATAAAGGATGGTTTATTAATAAGTGATATGCAGAAATGGACAGTCTACCATCATTGGGGTTTTATTTATGAAATAATAAGGTCACCAAAACACAAACAAAATATTTAAGTAAATGAATGTGAATAAATGATAGCTAGAGACTAATAAGAGATAATCAGTAACCATCTTTCATTATTTTACTATGCATTGTTAAAGCATTCAACCCACAATGCAATTTATGGTTATTTTTTGGGGGAAACCGTTATATATTTTTTTAGCCGAATTCTCAAAAAGCAAGTCCGTGTGTTACGTGCACACACCGCGCCCACGGAACAATCTGCTGTTAACCACAGGACGGGTGGGAAGTTGAGTAATCGACAGTGAGAAAGCATCCCATTCTCAGTCAGTCATTCACTGTGGAAAGTGACTCATCTAACCACCAAGCAGCAAGGAAAGCAAATAACTCTTCCCCCACACACTGACACACACCACTGAAAGGGCAACCTTACGGGACTCTTCGAACCAGAGTCTATAGGACATGCTTCCCTGTGCACGACTAGAACCAGAGTCTATAGGACACTCTTCCCTGTGCACGACTAGAACCAGAGTCTATAGGACATGCTTCCCTGTGCACGACTAGAACCAGAGTCTATAGGACATGCTTCCCTGTGCACGACTAGAACCAGAGTCTATAGGACATGCTTCCCTGTGCACGACTAGAACCAGAGTCTATAGGACATGCTTCCCTGTGCACGACTAGAACCAGAGTCTATAGGACATGCTTCCCTGTGCACGACTAGAACCAGAGTCTATAGGACATGCTTCCCTGTGCACGACTAGAACCAGAGTCTATAGGACATGCTTCCCTGTGCACGACTAGAACCAGAGTCTATAGGACATGCTTCCCTGTGCACAACTAGAACCAGAGTCTATAGGACATGCTTCCCTGTGCACAACTAGAACCAGTCTATAGGACATGCTTCCCTGTGCACGACTAGAACCAGAGTCTATAGGACATGCTTCCCTGTGCACGGCTAGAACCAGAGTCTATAGGACATGCTTCACTGTGCACGACTAGAACCAGAGTCTATAGGACATGCTTCCCTGACTAGAACCAGAGTCTATAGGACATGCTTCCCTGACTAGAACCAGAGTCTATAGGACATGCTTCCCTCACTAGAACCAGAGTCTATAGGACATGCTTCCCTGTGCACGACTAGAACCAGTCTATAGGACATGCTTCCTTGTGCACGACTGGAACCAGAGTCTATAGGACATGCTTCCTTGTGCACGACTGGAACCAGAGTCTATAGGACATGCTTCCCTGACTAGAACCAGTCTATAGGACATGCTTCCTTGTGCATGACTGAGCAAAAACAATGCTTTGTAATGTTTCTAAAACAATAAAACAATAAAATGTATTACTAGCAAAAAGTAACTAATGTGGTATATTAACTATCATTTATTATACCAGTCTTTTAACCAAAATATCACATTTGAGACAAATTTTCACCTACCCCTTTAAGGGCGGGAGGTTACCGTGGCAGCACGACTGGAGTCATGTTTGTGCCTGTGAGATTAAGTCTGCCTAGTAGAAGCGTGGGTCTTCTCTTCTCTAGCAGTTGAAAGTAGACTATTTTTATTCATAAATGTGAGTGAAAGGCTCCCAGTGAGGAGTCCTGAACACCCGCCAACAATGCTGGTGAAATGGACAGCTTACCTGCCAATGCCAAAATCTACCCACATTTGGCAGGTGGCGGTTGTTAAATTTAGGCCTCGGACAGGATGAGAGCCAACCCTCAGACAGGGTGAGAGCCAACCCTCAGACAGGGTGAGAGCCAACCCTCAGACAGAGTGAGAGCCAACCCTCAGACAGAGTGAGAGCCAACCCTCAGACAGGGTGAGAGCCATCCCTCAGACAGGATGAGAGCCATCCCTCAGACAGGATGAGAGCCATCCCTCAGACAGGATGAGAGCCATCCCTCAGACAGGATGAGAGCCATCCCTCAGACAGGATGAGAGCCATCCCTCAGACAGGGTGAGAGCCATCCCTCAGACAGGGTGAGAGCCATCCCTCAGACAGGGTGAGAGCCATCCCTCAGACAGGATGAGAGCCATCCCTCAGACAGGATGAGAGCCATCCCTCAGACAGGATGAGAGCCATCCCTACAAAAACTAAAATTGGTTGCCAAATCATATCATTGTATATGAATATCAGCTCAGTCTGTGTTTTGTGGTCTGTCTTTGCTACTTACATTCTGTCTCTCACACATCTGATGCAGGTAGGCCCTCCCTCCCACGATAACTATCTGCGAATTACGAGGGTTGTTGAGGTACGCGGCCAGTTGTCTCTGACGCGAGCGGTACCAGCACACATAGAAGAAGATCTTGATGACGATGAATATGATGACCACTCTGGAAGAGAGAGATAAAACAGTAGCAGCAAAGAATGTCTTATGTTGATCTCAACGTTGTTCAAAACACAGAGTCAAGTGTATGAAAGTGAATATAAGAATGAAAAGTTCCTTACATGTACCAGTACAACTCCATATTGAGATCACTAGGCATCAGATCATGGTCAAAAAACGACAGTGCCTGAAACACAAAACCAAAGTCGTGTTTAGACATTTGAGGCACAGCCCAGTATGTGTTATTCTGAAATAAGATGGCGGAGATAAATGGTTTACTGTAAACCACGACAAAATACATTTGAATAAACACTCCACTTTGTCCATGACTACCTCTCACCTCTGAAGAATAAACGAGCCCCCTTTGATCTGCAAGAGACATGTGGCACAATGTGAGCAACAGTTGAACATCCGATTAAATATATATTATGTGGCTTTAAACACCCTTAACTCTTGGATGAGGCACTTCAAACTACAGGCTGTTATTTAGATAGTTCCCTTAAACAATTAATTTAATGTTAGCTTCATAACCCATGTAGCTAGCTTGCCTGTCAACAACTGAAAGCATAACCAGTTAAAAATAAGTAGTTCACTATTTACAACTTCCTAATCCTGAAAGTAGTGTGGTTCCTTAAACAGACACTATAAACATCAGCTACATTTAGGCACCATAAGCTAAAAAATCAATGGAAGTGATTCGGGAATGTGAGCATGTAACAAAAAAAAAGTTCAAATCTCCTGAAATCAATTCCAATCACTTAAAGGTGATTTAGCCATTTTAAAACAAAACACCCCCCCCCCCCCCCCCCCCCCCATTGATTGTTAGCTAAAGTTAGCTGACGTTTGTAGCAGCTGTGTAAAGCAAACTGAACCATGGATTAGTTTCTCCTGGCCCTTGCACTACTTTCAGGCTGAGAAACAAATCCAACATCAAATGAGAAAACTAGAAAAGTCCAACCAACATGTGAAAGTTGGTTTGGTGTCTCTAGTTTGAATAGTTCAAGAGTTACTGTGGTGAGTTATTTATACAAATTAATGAACATTTGTATAGTTATAGCTGATCAAAGTTAGGATAGCCTGAACATGATGAAGTTGGTTTAGTATCTCTAGCTTGAACAGTTTCAGAGTTACTGTTGCTGATTAATTTTACGCAAATAATAATAATTGTATAATTATAGTTGATAGAAGTTTGAAATAATTACAATTTAGGATAGCCTGAGCATTTGAAAGTTGGTGTGGTGCCTCTACAATGAATGGTTTAAGAGTTACTGTGGGTTGGATACTTTATGTTAATTTGTAGGATTATAGTTGATAAAGATCTCGAAGAATTTGAAGTTAGGATTGCCTGAATGTTTTAAAGTTGGTCTTATAGCGTAATTGGCCAAGGAGTAGTTAGTTACCACTATGACTGTTCCTAATTCAAACCCATGTTAATTTATGCACATTTTAAAATGGTTCTAATTAAAAATTATATATAAATATTTTAAAAACCTGAATGCAAGCTCTCTAAATTGGGTCAGTCTGAACATAAAGGGTTCGTTTTGCGTTGATAGTTTAAACAGTGTAAATAGAGCAGTGGCAAATCCAAATATTTCCCATTCAAGACTACGGAGGTTTTATTAAGATTTAAAATTGCTATAGATCAAAAAGTATAAAATGTCATCAAAAGTATAAACACAAGCCATCTACATTGGGTCAGTCTGAACATCTCATCGTTGGTTTGTTAACTACATTGATAGCGTAAATCGTGACAGAAGAGACCACATTTCCCCGATTTCTGCCCATGTAAATCCATTGAAATGTATTGGGAGCTAATTTAAATATCGCTGTAGTACAAAAAAAGTATAACACATATTTTCTCAAGCTATATAAATTGAGGCAGTCTGCACATTTACAAGTTGGTTTCGCTTTAATAGCTTAAGTCGTTTAAGCGCTATAGCGAGCGGAAGAAAAAAAATAACTATGTAAGAAGGGATAATGAACTAGCTACTCAATTATAGTTAACTGTTAACTACAGTATAAAAACGACTGCCTACTAGGAAACTAGCTTGCTGTATGTAGATATCAAAAGCAGTCTAGACGTTAGCATGGTTACAGTAGGTGTTGCATATCAAATCTAAAAGAGCAGCTAACTGTTAGTTAGCAAACACTTCTTACAAGAAAGGGTAGCTAGCTATGGTCAGTTGGATACTTAGCTACTAAACGTAGCTAACCAGCTATTTAGTTAATACAATGGTAACGTTAGCTATATTAAAATACATGACAATAATATGGTTGAAGTATGTGGCTAAATATAACTTACAACTTACCGTGTGAACCAAGAAATGTAGCTAGCTAACGTTATATCATCCAGAAACCGCTAGCCAAGCCTTGTTGTTTTCCTTTAGCCGCCTGTGTGGTTTACAGTACAATAGCTCATGTAAGCTAGCTTAGCATCAACGATTTAATCAAACACCGTTTGATGTTATCCTCATGCCGAGGTAATCCAACTACCTGTCAATTTCTGTAGTGTATAATCGTTCCCCCCAAGAAAATCAGTATTTAAACATAGTTCGAAGCCCGAAAGTTACAAACCAAAACCCAAAAAACGGCACTTTATTTATCCATTTGTTTCACCATCCTACCTTGACTGCTACTCACGTTTGAGCGCTGTGTTGGTCAGCGATGAGGTTAGGGGCGAAGCTCAAGCTGCAGACTGAAGTTACAACAAGAAACGCCCCACATGAAACGTCATTAGCATTGCGTCACTACATACCACACCCACTACCATTGACGCCGCTTGTAAACAGTGTGGAAAATACCCTACCTGTAATGAAAGATGTTATCTCTTTGAGAGGGTGTATTTGAAAATTTACTCCCGATAAACCATGAAGATAATGAAAAATACTTGTGGATTTTATAACTTTTTTGGGGGGGTAAACTGAAGTAACTGAAGGTGATTGGAATACACAGTTAAAATGAAATTGTATTGGTCACAAAAACATGGTTAGCAGATGTTATTGCCAGTGTAGTGAAATGCTTGACGCTGCTCCCGAGTGGCGCAACGGTCTAAAGGCACTGCATCTCAGTGCTAGAGGCGTCACTACAGACCCTGGTTCGATTCCAGGCTGTATCACAACCGGCCGTGATTGGGAGTCCCATATGGCGGTGCACAATTGGCCCAGCATTGCCCGGGTTTGGCCGGGGTAGGCCGTCATTGTAATTACGAATTTGTTCTTAACTGACTTGCCTAGTTATATAAGTAAAATAACAAATAAAATCACATGACCAGAAAAAGGCAAGTCATGGCTGAATAGATGATAATCACCTCATATGCTAGCAGGGATACAGAAGCTTGCAGCCCACGTGAAGACTTTCCAGAATTAATGGCAAAATACTCCTTACTTACACCACTGCCACCTATGCTGAGTAAGAACCTTCCTACCAAATACAAGGTAGTGTTACCATACGGCGCGTTACCATTGACATCCTAGCACAGTAGCACCCAGGAGTCGAGATAAGCTCCCGGACGTTGTCAACGTGGTGCGCCACCTGAGAAAGCTGATGCATCTCCGCCGACGACCATCAAGCGGATCTCCGCAGACGACCATCATGTCTACAGACATGTCGTATGGAAAGAAAGAGAAAGGGGAAATAACTAGTCAGAAGCCAAGGAGTCCAGCTCTCACTCCAGAAGATGCTGCTGCAAGGGAGCATAGAGAAGAATGGAAGAGAGCCTATTTCAGCAGACCTTTCACATTTATCAATGGAAAGCAGATCGATTGCCAAGACTTCAAGTGAATGTCTCAATCTGACATGAGAGCACTGAATGACTTGAAACATCTGTGCTCAGGTATATAGCTGACTTGAAATCAATGTGGTTCTACTCTTTCTAAGTCAAATGAAAATGCTAAGAGTTAACTAAATTACTCTTGAGTAATAAGTCGATCGTCATTTTTACCATTCACCCAGTTTTATATTACCAGATTTGTAAATGTGAAAACGTGTTCATCATCTTGATCACAACTACCTTGGGTAATGTTTGTCCAGTTCTTTCTCTAAGCTCAGGTTTCCTTACTGGCTAACGTTACCTAGTTTACTAGTTAACCTGTTATTCATATCACTACACTGTATTTGTTTTCTCATAAAAAAAGTCAGGTTATGCAAAGTTTTTAATTCTATGCACTAAATGTTGTATATAAATGCCAGGGGTTTACAAGACATAAATTAAAGAAAATAACTTTTTTATTTTGTAAAGACTAATGCACATTTCACTTCAGGAGAAAATGGGGAAATACTGTTTATTATAGTCACGGGTCTAACCACTCAGCTGGTATGATGAAATTGATTTATACGTTTAGAGGTGATATGTCAGAGTCTTTTGTGTCCAAAGATGTGAGATGGGTTGTATTGATCTAGAAACTAGATAATGCTTGTTTTATTATATGCTAAATCTATGGGTACAATTGTCACACCTCAAATAAGACTTTATTTCTGGATCTTGCTGATAAGCTTACTGAGCTGCAAAAACAAGTGTACACATGAATGGCTTATAATAGCTGGAGACTTCAATGAAACACCTGATGACTCTTTAGATTTTCACCTAGAATAGCTCAGAGATCTCAGAATAGTGACATCATCACCCCATTTAGCAGTAAACTGACTGTGGTTGATACATGGCATTTCTTTATTACAAACTTAGTCTATTTCTAATTTCTCCCCCACTTTTACAGAAGTAAGTTATAAACATGCTACTTTGACTGATCATAAAAGTAAACGACTGAAAGTTAGAATTTGAGGACACTGGAAACTTAATAATTCACTCCTAAATGATCCAGCCAGTCTTTAATAAGAGCATAAAGAGCTTAATCAGGGAGGATTTAGAACCAAAGCATGGAAGTAACTGGGAAATATTTCAATTCAAAGTAAGATCTCTATTACGCGCAGTAAGGAACTAGAAGGGCCTTGGTCAGGGAGGTGACTAAGAACCCGATGGCCACTCTAACAGAGCTCCATAGTTCCTCTGTGGAGAGGGAAGAACCTTCCAGAAGGACAACCATCTCTGTAGCACTCCACCATTCAGGCCATTATGGTAGAGTGGCCAGACAGAAGCAACTCCTCAGTAAAAGGCACATGACAGCCTACTTGTAGTTTGCCAAAAGGCACCTAAAGGACTCTCAGACCATGAGAAACAAGATTCTCTGGTCTGATGAAATCAAGATTGAACTCTTTGGACTGAATGCCAAGTGTCACGTCTGGAGGAAAACCTGGCACCATCCCTACAGTGAAGCATGGTGGTGGCAGAATCATGCTAGCCAGGATTGTGGGAAAGATGAATGGAGCAGAGTACAGAGATCCTTGATGAAAACCTGCTCCAGAGCGCTCAGGACCTCAGACTGGGGAAAAGGTTCACCTTCCAACAGGACAAGGACCCCAATTACACAGCCCAAGACAATGAAGGAGTGGCTTTGTGACAAGTCCTTGATTGGTCCAGCCAGAGCCCGGACTTGAACCCGATCGCACATCTCTGGAGAGACCTGAAAATAGCCGTGCAAACAACAAAGGCCCAAACAACCAAAGGCTCAACTTACTTTCACTGTGGTCCTTCTGAACGAGTGTCACTACACTCACTGCAATTTGCAAAGCAATAACAACAGCACTAATGACTATCATAACATTATTAACAATAGAAAAATACAGGAGGTACCCATTAATAATGGTTCACTTCTAGAAAGATGCCCTAAATCAATCAGCCATGAAACTTCCTCAACCAACTTTATATACAGTCAGGTCCTAAATTATCAGTACCCTTAAAGATGTGCAAAAAAGACACAAAAATAAATTCAAATATGGAGCTATATCGTATGCGCCAGAAAAATTGGGGAAATTATATTTTATACTAATACTAATACATATAATTGCTCAGAGAAATAGATGTTTACCAAGTAATTGTTTTATTTATTTAAAAAAAAATGGATGTCAAAATTATTGGCACACCTTTTTTCAATACCTTACCTTGCGAGGACAATGGCACTGAGCCTTTTTCTATCATGTTTTATGAGATTGGAGAACACATTGGGAGGGATCTTAGAACACTCATCCCTACAGAATCTTTCCAGTTCCTTGATATCGTTTGTCTGCGCTTATGGACTGCACACTTCAATTCAAACCACGTTTTCAACAGGGTTCCAGTCCGGAAACTGAGATGGCCATTGCAAAATGTAAAGTTTTGTGGTCAATTAACCTTTTCTTTGTGTATTTTGATGTGTGCTTGATGTGTTAGTCTTGCTAGAAGATCCACTTGCATCGGCAACCAGGTTTTTGGCTAAAAGGTCCTGGTACTGGGTAAAGTTCATGATGCCGTTGATCTTAACAAGGGCCCCAGGACCAGTGGAAGCAAAATATTCCCATAACATCAAAGTTCGACCACCATATTTTACAGCAGGTGTGGGGTTCTTTTCTGCTTACGCCTCTTTCTTTAGACACCAAACTCACCACTAGCGTGCTTGGTCAAAGAGCTCTATTTTCATGCCATCCAACAAATGTAAATGCCTTGGAGACTGCTAAAACATTATTGGCACTTGGATTGGAACCTGTGCTATGGTCAGATGACATGTCTATAGGGAGGAGGAAGTAGGGAAGAGTTTTGAGAATGCACTCCAATAAATCTAGACTGTTCCATTTCGCTAGCACTACAACGACAGAGGCAGAGCAGATATCTGCCAATATCAATTCTAAACACTTAAGTTATATAGGCTGTGTTTTTCTTTTAGAAAACTCTGCAATGTGATCAATAGTTAAAATGAACAAAGCTTAATATTTAAATCAAATGAAAATAACTAAATGACGTACAACATAAAGAGTGACTATGAAATTCCTACCACACCCTTTTGGCTTCTTCTTGTTGGCCACCTTGGTTAGTAAAAAAATATATAAATTCCAAACACTTAATTGTAGCTTCTATTACGACCAGAAGAAAAAACAAACGTGAAAGCATGTGATCTATTTCCAAAAAGGTCCACTTGCTTTGCCTCGACTGAGAAGGATTTAAGTAATGGATTTCAGTTAATGACTCCGATGGACTGTGATACACCAACACTTACCAGGGAGACACCCTGGACCCAAACTGTTACAGACCTATATCCATCCTGCCCTGCCTATCTAAGGTCTTCGAAAGCCAAGTCAACAAACAGATCACTGACCATCTCGAATCCCACCTTAACTTCTCCGCTGTGCAATTCCGAGCCGGTCACGGGTGCACCTCAGCCACGCTCAAGGTACTAAACGATATCATAACCGCCATTGATAAAAGACAGTACTGTGCAGCCGTCTTCATCGACCTGGCTAAAGCTTTCGACTCTGTCAATCATCATATTCTTACCGGCAGACTCAGTAGCCTCGGTTTTTCTAATAACTGCCTTGCCTGGTTCACCAACTACTTTGCAGAAAGAGTTCAGTGTGTCGAATCGGAGGGCATGTTGTCCGGCCCTCTGGCAGTCTCTATGGGGGTGCCGCAGGGTTCAATTCTCGGGCAGACTCTTTTCTCTGTAAATATATCAATGATGTTGCTCTTGCTGCGTGCGATTCCCTGATCCACCTCTACGCAGATGACACCATTCTGTATACTTCCGGCCCGTCCTTGGCCACTGTGCTATCTAACCTCCAAACGTGCTTCAATGCCATACAACACTCCTTCCGTGGCCTCCAAATGCTCTTAAACGCTAGTAAAACCAAATGCATGCTTTTCAACCGTTCGCTGCCTGCACCCGCACGCCCGACTAGCATCACCACCCTGGATGGTTCCGAACTAGAATACGTGGACATCTATAAGTACCTAGGTGTCTGGCTAGACTGTAAACTCTCCTTCCAGACTCATATCAAACATCTCCAATCTAAAATCAAATCTAGAATCTGCTTTCTATTTCGCAACAAAGCCTCCTTCACTCACGCCGCCAAACTTACCCTAGTAAAACTGACTATCCTACCGATCCTCGACTTCGGCAATGTCATCTACAAAATAGCTTCCAATAATCTACTCAGCAAACTGGATGGTTTATCACAGTGCCATCCGTTTTGTTACTAAAGCACCTTAACACCCACCACTGTGACCTGTATGCTCTAGTCGGCTGGTCCCTCGCTACATATTCGTTGCCAGACCCACTGGCTCCAGGTCATCTACAAGTCCATGCTATGTAAATCTCCGCCTTATCTCAGTTCTCTGGTCACGATGGCAACACCCACCCCCGTAGCACGCGCTCCAGCAGGTGTATCTCACTGATCATCCCTAAAGCCAACACCTCATTTGGCCGCCTTTCCTTCCAGTTCTCTGCTGCCTGTGACTGGAACGAATTGCAAAAATCTCTGAAGTTGGAGACTTTTATCTCCCTCACCAACGTTAAACATCTGCTATCTGAGCAGCTAACCGATCGCTGCAGCTGTACATAGTCCATCGGTAAATAGCCCACCCAATTCACCTACCTCATCCCCATACTGTTTTTATTTATTTACTTTTCTACTCTTTTGCACACCAGTATCTCTACCTGCACATGACCATCTGATAATTTATCACTCCAGTGTTAATCTGCTAAATTGTAATTATTGCCTACCTCCTCATGCCTTTTGCACACAATGTATATAGACTATTTTCTTTCTACTGTGTTATTGACTTGTTTATTGTTTACTCCATGTGTAACTCTGTGTTGTTATCTGTTCACACTGCTTTGCTTTATCTTGGCCAGGTCGCAGTTGTAAATGAGAACTTGTTCTCAACTAGCCTAGGCTAGTCAACTAGCCTTCAGGCTTCAAACATAAAGATATAAAACTGTATTTTTTTGTGAAGAATCAACAACAAGTGGGACACAATCATGAAGTGGAACGACATTTATTGGATATTTCAAACTTTTTTAACAAATCAAAAACTGAAAAATTGGGCGTGCAAAATTATTCAGCCCCTTTACTTTCATTGCAGCAAACTCTCTCCAGAATTTCAGTGAGGATCTCTGAATGATCCAATGTTGACCTAAATGACTAATGATGATAAATACAATCCACCTGTGTGTAATCAAGTCTCCGTATAAATGCACCTGCACTGTGGTAGTCTCAGAGGTCCGTTAAAAGCGCAGAGAGCATCATGAAGAACAAGGAACACACCAGGCAGGTCCGAGATACTGTTGTGAAGAAGTTTAAAGCCGGATTTGGATACAAAAAGATTTCCCAAGCTTTAAACATCCAAGGAGCACTGTGCAAGCGATAATATTGAAATGGAAGGAGTATCAGACCACTGCAAATCTACCAAGACCTGGCCGTCCCTCTAAACTTTCAGCTCATACAAGGAGAAGACTGATCAGAGATGCAGCCAAGAGGCCCATGATCACTCTGGATGAACTGCAGAGATCTACAGCTGAGGTGGGAGACTCTGTCCATAGGACAACAATCAGTCGTATATTGCACAAATCTGGCCTTTATGGAAGAGTGGCAAGAAGAAAGCCATTTCTTAAAGATATCCATAAAAAGTGTCGTTTAAAGTTTGCCACAAGCCACCTGGGAGACACACCAAACATGTGGAAGAAGGTGCTCTGGTCAGATGAAACCAAAATTGAACTTTTTGGCAACAATGCAAGACGTTATGTTTGGCGTAAAAGCAACACAGCTGAACACACCATCCCCACTGTCAAACATGGTGGTGGCAGCATCATGGTTTGGGCCTGCTTTTCTTCAGCAGGGACAGGGAAGATGGTTAAAAGTGATGGGAAGATGGATGGAGCCAAATACAGGACCATTCTGGAAGAAAACCTGGTGGAGTCTGCAAAAGACCTGAGACTGGGACGGAGATTTGTCTTCCAACAAGACAATGATCCAAAACATAAAGCTAAATCTACAATGGAATGGTTCAAAAATAAACATATCCAGGTGTTAGAATGGCCAAGTCAAAGTCCAGACCTGAATCCAATCGAGAATCTGTGGAAAGAACTGAAAACTGCTGTTCACAAATGCTCTCCATCCAACCTCACTGAGCTCGAGCTGTTTTGCAAGGAGGAATGGGAAAACATTTCAGTCTCTCGATGTGCAAAACTGATAGAGACATACCCCAAGCGACTTACAGCTGTAATCGCAGCAAAAGGTGGCGCTACAAAGTATTAACTTAAGGGGGCTGAATAATTTTGCACGCCCAATTTTTCAGTTTTTGATTTGTTAAAAAAGTTTGAAATATCCAATAAATGTTGTTCCACTTCATGATTGTGTCCCACTTGTTGTTGATTCTTCACAAAAAAATACAGTTTTATATCTTTATGTTTGAAGCCTGAAATGTGGCAAAAGGTGGCAAAGTTCAAGGGGGCCGAATACTTTCGCAAGACACTGTACATTCACTTATGCTTTTGATAAAGTAATCCTTAATTTATTGGATTGAGAAATGTCACCATCTGACTGGAAATGTGATTATCTAACTGGAAATGTGATTTTCTGACTGGAAATGTGATTATCTGACTGGAAATGTGATTATCTGACTGGAAATGTCACCATCTGACTGGAAATGTGATTATCTGACTGGAAATGTCACCATCTGACTGGAAATGTCACCATCTGACTGGAAATGTGATTATCTGACAGGAAATGTCACCATCTGACTGGAAATGTGAACATCTGACTGGAAATGTCACCATCTGACTGGGAATGTGGTCATCTGACTGGGAATGTCACCATCTGACTGGGGATGTGATCATCTGACTGGGAATGTCACCATCTGACTGGAAATGTGATTATCTGACTGGGAATGTGATCATCTGACTGGGAATGTGATCATCTGACTGGGAATGTCACCATCTGACTGGAAATGTCACCATCTGACTAGAAATGTGATCATCTGACTGGGAATGTGATCATCTGACTAGGAATGTCACCATCTGACTGGAAATGTGACCATCTGACTGGAAATGTCACCATCTGACTGGAAATGTGAGCATCTGACTGGGAATGTGAGCAGGCCTGTGGAAATGTGAGCAGGCCTGTGGAAATGTCACCATCTGGTGTCCATACACACAAAAATCAAAGAGATACACTTTTAATACATTTATTATATTAAATAAAATGTAATTTCTTTCTCCAATACACTTGAAGGTGGGGAACACCATTGCAAAACGTGATTGACATTTAAATTCCAAGGGGTATAAATGTCAACGCAATATTTAGCTCACGAGATGTCAAATCTCATCGCAGGAACACACTTGTTAATGTGGACAAATCATTTCTCAACTTTAACACCAAATCGTCTTAAGCAAAATCCCAATGATCTCTTGGCAGGTTTGTGTCTCCGTTTAGTACTGCTCCACAACCAAGAAAATAGGCTACATTCTCACTTTTGAGTTGTCAAAACACAAATAGCATCTGTGCAACAGTTTAGACTATTTTTTTATTTATGTTACCTTTATTTAACTAGGCAAGTCAGTTAAAGAACAAATTCTTATTTTCAATGACGGCCGAGGAACAGTGGGTTAACTGCCTGTTCAGGGGCAGAACGACAGATTTGTACCTTATCAGCTCGGGGGTTTGAACTTGCAACCTTCCGGTTACTAGTCCGGTATAATTCTTTCACAAATGCCTTTAATCCTCTGGAACTTCAACACTGCATGGCATTGGTTGGCAATCAGCAGGCAACAGCCACCTCAAAGAAGCACCATCCAACATGCTCCCTCTCGTCTCAAAATAAAGAAATTGTCCCGAGCGCTGAGTGATCTGTTTCGCTTACAATCATCTTCTTACCCCATTTTTCTAAATCACCCAAAATAACTGTGACAATGCTATCAACACTAAAACTAATACTAAACAAGACATCTGGAGATAGAGACTTGATTGCCATCTGCTATTTTGTTGTTTAAACTGATACACTCTGTAAAACTGTATCGGCATCTGTTAAGACATTGTGTCACAAATATTACTCAGCAACAAATGAATTTACTCCCTGCACCAGCACCTTTTTAGACTGGTAAAATAGTCAGCCTCCATCTTATCTGTTGTCCACGATGACGATGGTTCTCCTTGGGTAGGTGTCTACTTCCACCAAGATGTAGCGAAACTCTAACTTTCTAGTTCCAGGGTTCCGTCAAAAGAGGACAAAAGCACGTTAAACATTTTTTCCCCACAACTTAAATAGCCTCTATGCAGATTAGCCAAATCTTAAAGATGAAAATTGAGTTAAAATCAAATCAACCAGATTATTGACACATGAAAGAAAGACAAAATACTACATGAATAGTATATCCTAACCTCTTTGGATTCCGTGTGCACCGTTCCCTGAGGGTTCTTCCCCTTCAATGTAGAACTTCAGCCTCATGTGCTTTGGTCCATCCTTCATATACTCTACATGACTGAAGAAAACATGCTAGTTATCACACTTACAAAAGTCGGTCTGTTTTAATGAGGTCATTTTGTATTCCTAGTGTCTGAAGAAAGACAATCTTGGTAAAAAAAAAGAGTGAATTCTCACCTAACTCGCTGTCTTCTACCACGACGGGACGTCTCACCAAAGCACTTGATTGGCTCCCCAAACACTCCAATCACCTGTGGTTTAACAAGATGATAGAAAAGAGCAATCAGCTTCACACCATATTGCTTTAACCTAACCTGTGTCTTCAGATCAGTGCAGATGCAGAGAGGGAGACAAGACTAATGACATTTTGATGGTTAATGTCTAACTCAGTGCTCCTGTATTCCAAGACACATTCCTGCGAAAGGTCAATGCATAAATTAATTGAACTGAAATGCAGACCGAGACTAGATGGTTTTGTTGATGTTATGTTTCGGTGCTTGTTCTAATCTCACCTCTGGGTGTAACCTGGCTTCGTTGAAGGCTTTGCTGTAGACCTTGTTGGGGCTGGAGGAGGAGAACAGCTCCTGGAACACCACATACAACAACCCACCTGGGAACAAAACACACAGGTGTCAACAGGTGGGAGCAATACTGCCTTTCAATCAGACTACATCAACTAATGTTTCAATATCATATTGTGGAAGTTGTGGAATCACCAGTTACTCCAAGTCCGATGAGCACAACTATGAGATAGGTGAGGTCTTTGCCAGCTTCTTTGACTGTTGAGAGGGCAAGAACTGTGATTTAGTATACCCTCCTGTAATATTCATACGTGTAAAAATACTGAATTGGATGCATTTTACCGCCATATCATACTGTGCTATGATTGGTTAAGACCACCCAAATGGTTAGGTCATCGTCAGTTTGATCCTGGTTGGCGATACGTGAACATGCCAGTTATAGCTAGCTAATAAAGAGCTACTGTAGTACTGCATTTTATTATTTTGTACAAAGTGTGCAAAACAAGACACCTTCTAGTACTAAACTCTGATAACTGGACCAAAGGATGGGCCAATGTCTTATTTTGCAACAAGTGTGATCATGGCCAAAAACAAATCCACTGATTCTGTCCAGTTACTGGCTGATTGTTTGACAATTACATTCCTGTGTTTGACAGACTTACCTTAGGTACTGACACCTGTCCACCATCATTTTCTTCTTTACTTCTCAACCTTGTGTCGAGAGAAATGCTTCGATTCGGTGTGCAAAATATAGCGCTCACAATAGCTGAGCGATCTGCGGTCCTGTAGAAAATATATCTGGATGGCGCTGTAGTCGGTTCCTGAAGGGGCACACTGTTTTTGCATGCCTTTCCATATTCGAACAACGCATTGCGTTGATAGTGATTGATGTTGCCGCAAATTACGCCGCACAGCTTCCAGTATGAAAGAATAGACCATGTTGTCCTCTATTCACGTTGACTTGCTCGCCACCTCAGCTGTCAAAACGCTCTCGGTGTCTGGCCTCTACTTCGCAAACTTTCCCAGTATTAATAAACTGTTACTAAAGTCAAACCATTATTCGATATAAATGACCCATAGGAACACAAATCAATCTACATTTCAATAAATACTTGCAGGTCTGTCAGCGTTACATTTGGAAGCTTACTGTTGAACCTTGGGCGCACGTATGTGTCGTGCTCGCTGTACCCGCGCGAAGAACTGTGGGAAAGTGAGTTTTCTTGGTAGAATGGTCGTCACTAGATACCACAGTCACAAAGTCATAATTATGGCTAAAACCCGTCTATTTCTACAATTTATCTTCTTAAAAATATTATTTTAAACCTAACCACACTGCTAAATTTTGTCTAATACTAACCTTAAATTAAGACCAAAAAGCACATTTTTGTGTGCATGACTTTTTACGATTTTGATTAGTGACCACAGCCACAAAGAATCCTGGCTGATATCTGTTGTCCCTGACAAGTCCCAGTGAATTATATCAAAGAGAATGCTGTGTTGGATGAAATAGACACCACAGCGAGTTGTTGAAACATGTATATATTAAAACATGTTTATTGTCTTTGATAATATGGGCACTTATTCTAGACTTATTCTAGGAATGGTGCCAACAGTGGCGGTCGGTGCCGTTTTAAGATGAGGGAGTGTGATTTTTTAAAATTTGTTTTCATGAGCATGGCTTGATTTCTGTTACGCCTTTTTGGATGACTGTAATTCGTATTCCATTCACCCAGGTCAATGTAACAGCGATGGGTTTAGGCTACTACATGATCCTCAAATGTTCCCTTTACCCATCAGGAGGTTGCTACAACCTAGCCTATGAATGAAAGTTTACAACGTAGATGCAGACAGGTCAAGAGAGAACTTGAGGTGACATATGGACAGACAGTGACACATTCAATACACTCATGCCTGCATTTAGCTGATCTAGGGTGTAATCATTAGGCCAACTGTTGCAAAAAAAAATAGTTTATATTGGACGAATTCAGGTATGTTCATGCACGTTTCTTTTCCGTTGCTTCCATTTAAGAAACCTTTTTCAACAGAATCGGTGGAATGAATACACCCTTGACCACGCTAGATTCCTTCTCGCATCAATGCGCTCTCCTCCTCTCACCTTTTCCCTTCGCGTGTGGACTTCAATGCACAACACATCAGCTGTATGTGACCAAGCAAAAAAAAACTTTCCAAGCCTAACCATTATCATAACTGTTACACACAGCCTACACCGTTGTCACCATATTAGCAAAAGTAACGTCATGGTCAACATTGCTAATATAACTAATGTGTTAGTAAACCAGCTTCAATCATGCAGTAACGTTACAGTATAAAGTCAGTAAGCAGTTTAGCACTTACACCGGCGGGCACCGATGGCAATAAATTAGTAAATCCAAAACGCTTACCTTGACTTGGAAGCGATCCAGTGTTGTGTTGGATAGTTATAGCCAGCTAGCTAACGTAGCATCCCTCTGTTTGAGCAGGGTGTTTGAGTAGGCTAAACTAGCAAGCTGCTAGCTAAGTAAGTGGAACTGAAAGTGAAAAAAAATAATAGAAAATCTCTCTCTCTTGCTTCTTGCTCTCTCGCTCCTTCATTTTGACTATTGTCTTTCTCTCTCTTTGAGTCAACTACTCACCACATTTTATGCACTGCAGTGCAAGCTAGTTGTAGCATATGCTTTCAGTACTAAATTCATTGGGTGGACAACAGGTCAGTTCATGCTGCAAGAGCTCTGATAGGTTGGAGGACATCCTCCGGAAGTTGTCATAATTACTGTGCAAGTTTATGGAAGGGAGTGAGAACCACGAGCCTCCTAGGTTTTGTATTGAAGTCAAAGTACCCAGAGGAGGACGGAAGCTAGCTGTCCTCTGGCTACACCGTGGTGTTCTCCTACAGAGTGCTGTTGAGGCTACTGTAGAACTTCATTGCAAAACAGTGTGTTTTAATCAATTATTTGGTGACGTGAATACATTTAGTGTAGTTTTATAAAATAAAAAAAAAAAAACGTTTTTAAATGTTTTACAAAAAAATCTAAATAATTCACTGAGGAGGATGGTCCTCCCCTTCCTCCACTGGGTCCCACTTCGGCTACAGCATTACAACAAGATTTCACAAGTGTCAGCTTACATTGTTCATGGACAGGAACAAATTAATATCACTTTCCAATACAAACTCAACAAGACTCGATAAGATTTAGTATCAGTTTATTGAAAACATTCTGCCCAGCATTTCTTTAATGTGTTACCAAACAAAGTAGAGATCTCAGCAAACAGAGGGGTCTCAGACATATTCTGAAAGACAGGAAATAAAATATTGATGCTAATGCAAAGAAGGACTAAGGCTATTGGGCAATCAAGGGATTATGTAGTAGCCTAATAATTGAGCCCACTTTTCTTACTGTAGTCTAGTGTGCATAGACAAGCCACAAATACAACCATTACCAATGTTTGGGTTCCTAGTAGGAAATCTGACTGGGAATTCTCAAAACCAATTTCATTACTTCCTGATGAGACCTGTGGCTGCCATAGAAATTACCCATACATCCCAATGTCCCATTTCAGTCCTCAGAAAGCACCAACATGGAGACCCTTCCTGTCCAGTGGCTTGGAACACTATACTGTTTATACCCTTATGACATCACAACATTCTCTGGGGTTTGAAACTTCGTCTGGGGAAAGAACTTGAGCCCTAATAGAGTGTAGGAAACATAACAGCGACACAGTGGGTTTGCAGATGGGATTTCAGTACCAAAATGGCGTCCTCACATGATGTTAAATACAAAACAAAAAAAAAAGTTAAAAAGAACAGGTTCAGGTTCAGTCCCATGAACAATGTACATTTAAGGTATTTCTGTATCTTTTAAAGTTTCCGTCCAGTATCTGAAAGTATCAGTTACGTGTCTCTGGCTTTACAATCTCAGCCATTTGATGAATACCAACAGGGCATATCACCGCTGTCATCAAAACAAGCCAACACATACACAGAAAAAAAAAAAAACTTTTTTTTTTTTCCTCATCACAACACTCAAAATTGTTTTTGTCGCTCAGTGCAACAGTTCTCACGAGGGAGATTAATGTTACTTCCATAAATTGTCAAACTCGGCAAGATGCAGAAGAATGATGTAGCTTTCTGAAGTATCTGTAGAGATATAAACACACTATTAGTCTACTCAGTCCACAGTTACTGCAACACTATTCTCTCTCACTAGTTTGAGACAGCTTCAATTGGATACGTTTAAAAAAAAATAACTAATAAGAATGTTAATCCGGAAAAAAAGATAAATAAACTAAATGTATTACAGTTTGATGTGATTTAACTTTACCTCTCTGTCCTGAAGTTTCATTAGAACAGTTTACTGTGTGAATGAAATTAGACTCTATAGCAATAATAAGATAGGCCTACTTCATTACATAAAGTAGGCCTATCTTTTTGTAAGTTGCCTACAGGGTTAAGATATGTACTGTTATTTTTCTGTCTCTCTGTGTGTGTGTGTGTGTGTGTGTGTGTGCGTGTGTGTGTGTGTGTGTGTGTGTGCATTTACATAGCATTTGATTTTCATTCTCTTCACTTTAAATGACAGTAATTCAATAACAACAAGCTGTGTCAAAATGAAGTGACCACAAAACATAAACTGAACGTGTGAAAACACACAAAGTGCATTACTGAAAGAACAAACACTAACATAAACAACAGCAAAGCAGAAAACTGAGCAAGCATGTCAAATTAAACTAAACATGGATTTGTTGTTGGGATACTGAAGGTGTCAGCATAGTTGCAACGATGTAGTGTCGACAATGACATCATCCGTGTCACTGTCGACACTAACAACTTCCTGATAATTAAGTGAGAGTGGACTGGAAATACATTGTACGATAGTGTGGAGATTTAGTATAGTCCTGGTGTGGCTAAATGGTGTCCATTTTTGTGAGAGTGTGTGTGTTGGGGCACATTTGTGTGTGTGTGTGTGTGTGTGTGTGTTGGGGCACATTTGTGTGTGTGTGTGCGTGTGTGTGTGTGCATGTGTGTGTGTTGGGGCACATTTGTGTGTGTGTGTGTGTGTGTGTGTGTGTGTGCATGTGTGTGTGTTGGGGCACATTTGTGTGTGTGTGTGTGTGTGTGTGTGTTGGGGCACATTTGTGTGTGTGTGTGTGTGTGTGTGTGTGTGTGTGTGTGTGTGTGTGTGTTTGCAACTATTTGTATTTATATTTCGCAACCAAATTAATTTCCTTTCATTTCGTTTTATAAAGAATCACATGACTTGATTGGACTTGAATGATAAGGACTTGGAAAACACATGACGAAAATGATTAGATAAAACCTTAAAAGAAAAACGATTAAGCTTTATTGTTTATTTTCTTACAAAGCTTTGAAAACGCTCCTTTTTTCAAATACTCCCAGTAGAAAAGTCTGAGTACAAAGATGACAGGCTACTAAAAGACGGTGTGACAAATGAACTGAAATTAAATATTTGTTTTGTCAAATAATAAACCATTTAAAAAATATATATTTACATTCTCGAGAGGAATCAAAATTTGAAAGTTAAAATGTCAAAGGTTTTGCATTGGCATTTATTTGAAAATTAATTTAGTTTTATTAGCATGCAATCAATGAATACTAGCCATAATACTTTTATGAATGTATTTCCTTTGTTTATGTTATAGTGAACTTATTTATGATTTATTTATAATTGCATGTATTGTATTAGTGGTTGACTTAACTTTCTATCTAGATGTTAAAAGGTTTTTTGATCTTGATTTGGCTTATTCAAAAAAGGCTACGGAACACTGGGGTTAGTTCCCAAGTGATCAACTAATTATTACCACCACCATCACCACTACCACCATCATCACCATCACCATCGCCACCACCATCAACTCCACCACCACCACCGCCACCACCATCACCTCCACCAACATCATGGCCAACATCACCACCACCAACATCACCATCAACAACATCATCGCCACCACCACCACCACCACCACCACCATCGCCACCACCATCAACTCCACCACCACCACCGCCACCTCCACCAACATCATGGCCAACATCACCACCACCAACATCACCATCAACAACATCATCGCCACAACCATCACCATCACCAACATCATCACCACCACCATCACCATCACCAACATCATTGCCACCAACATAATTGCCACCACCATCACCAACATCATCGCCACCAACATCATTGCCACCACCACCACCATCGCCACCACCATCATCATAATCATCACCACCGTCACCACCGTCACCACCGTCATCACCATCGCCACCACCATCACCACCACCACCACCATAACCATCATCACCACCACCACCACCATCATCACCACCACCACCATCATCACCAACATCGCCACCACCATCACCACTACCACCATCATCACCACCACCACCACCACCACCACCATCACCACCACCATCATCACCACCACCATCACCACCACCACCATCATCGCCACCACCATCACCTCCACCACCAACATCGCCACCACCATCAACTCCACCAACATCACCACCACCACCACCACCATCACCACCACCATCATCGCCACCACCATCACCAACATCGCCACCACCATCACCTCCACCAACATCACCACCACCACCACCACCACCACCATCACCACCACCACCATCATCACCACCACCACCACCACCATCATCACCACCACCATCACCACCACCACCATCATCGCCACCACCATCACCTCCACCACCACCACCACCACCATCACCACCACCACCATCACCACTACCACCATCATCACCATCACCACCACCATCGCCACCACCATCACCTCCACCACCAACATCGCCACCACCATCACCTCCACCAACATCATCGCCAACATCACCACCACCAACATCACCATCACCAACATCATCGCCACCAACATCATTGCCACCACCATCACCAACATCATCGCCACCACCATCACCATCACCAACATCATCGCCACCACCATCACCATCACCACCACCATCACCATCACCAACATCATCGCCACCACCATCACCATCACCATCGCCACCACCATCACCATCACCAACATCATCGCCACCAACATCATCGCCACCACCATCACCATCACCAACATCATCGCCACCACCATCACCAACATCATCGCCACCACCATCACCATCACCAACATCATCGCCACCAACATCATCGCCACCAACATCATCGCCACCAACATCATCGCCACCAACATCATCACCACCATCATCATCACCACCATCATCATCACCATTATGCTGACGTGAATCTCCGGTCAGTATTTTCATATTTCAGCCCGTTGGTGCTGATCCAGAATTGCACTATTCTCAAGAAGTTTATATGATGGAAACAATGCAACATACAGTGCCTTGCGAAAATATTCGGCCCCCTTGAACTTTGCGACCTTTTGCCACATTTCAGGCTTCAAACATAAAGATATAAAACTGTATTTTTTTGTGAAGAAACAACAACAAGTGGGACACAATCATGAAGTGGAACGACATTTATTGGATATTTCAAACTTTTTTAACAAATCAAAAACTGAAAAATTGGGGGTGCAAAATTATTCAGCCCCCTTAAGTTAATACTTTGTAGCGCCACCTTTTGCTGCGATTACAGCTGTAAATCGCTTGGGGTATGTCTCTATCAGTTTTGCACATCGAGAGACTGACATTTTTTCGCATTCCTCCTTGCAAAACAGCTCGAGCTCAGTGAGGTTGGATGGAGAGCATTTGTGAACAGCAGTTTTCAGTTCTTTCCACAGATTCTCGATTGGATTCAGGTCTGGACTTTGACTTGGCCATTCTAACACCTGGATATGTTTATTTTTGAACCATTCCATTGTAGATTTTGCTTTATGTTTTGGATCATTGTCTTGTTGGAAGACAAATCTCTGTCCCAGTCTCAGGTCTTTTGCAGACTCCATCAGGTTTTCTTCCAGAATGGTCCTGTATTTGGCTCCATCCATCTTCCCATCAATTTTAACCATCTTCCCTGTCCCTGCTGAAGAAAAGCAGGCCCAAACCATGATGCTGCCACCACCATGTTTGACAGTGGGGATGGTGTGTTCAGCTGTGTTGCTTTTACGCCAAACATAACGTTTTGCATTGTTGCCAAAAAGTTCAATTTTGGTTTCATCTGACCAGAGCACCTTCTTCCACATGTTTGGTGTGTCTCCCAGGTGGCTTGTGGCAAACTTTAAACAACACTTTTTATGGATATCTTTAAGAAATGGCTTTCTTCTTGCCACTCTTCCATAAAGGCCAGATTTGTGCAATATACGACTGATTGTTGTCCTATTAGCAATAAGATATCCGTATGTTAAATAGTACAGGTTCAAATACAGGTCAAAGGTTAGAAACATCCTTATTGTCCACAGGTTCAATGGAAGATGCCTGGAAAAGTCCATGCTAGTAAATAACAACAGGATGATGAAGACGAGCCCTCGATAAGAAGAGGACACAAGTACGAGCTTCAAATAAACCACACAAAAAAAAACAAAAAAAAAACGAGCAGCCAAATTTCACACAAAAAAAACGCACCACAAAACCAAGATGGCCGCAAGCAGAGGGACCATCTTGATGATGATAATGAATCATACAAAAAACAAACTATATCCAGAACAACTTCACATAAAAAATGTAACAATCAAAGCTACATCAAACTACAATGACTGAGAAACGGACTTACACGGTACAACTATGAACTACACAGCAACATACAATATGTTTATTGTTGTATAAGTGAGAGTGGGGGGGGGGGCTTACCTTGAGATTGTCTTAGACCCTAGTCGTGTTGTATTCTGATTCGTGTTTGCTCAAAGAGCCAATGAGGCAGAACCTGAAATGTCACCGCTCCGTTGTTTAATATCAAACGTTTGCATAGAGATTATCATATATAAATGCATATATTTGCTACAAAAAAAAAAAAGCAGAACATTTCATCAGGGTTTTGAGCTCTGGATGTCTTGTATGTATAGAAATAGCTGTGCTTGGAATTGTACTGTAGTTAAACCAAGACGGATTTATTTTGACCTTTATTTAACTAGGCAAGTCAGTTAAGAACACATTCTTATTTTCAATGACAGCCTAGGAACAGTGGGTTAACTGGTCTAGGAACAGTGGGTTAACTGGTCTAGGAACAGTGGGTTAACTGGTCTAGGAACAGTGGGTTAACTGGTCTAAGAACAGTGGGTTAACTGGTCTAGGAACAGTGGGTTAACTGGTCTAGGAACAGTGGGTTAACTGGTCTAGGAACAGTGGGTTAACTGGTCTAGGAACAGTGGGTTAACTGGTCTAGGAACAGTGGGTTAACTGCCTTGTTCAGGGACAGAACGACAGATTTGTACCTTGTCAGCTCAGGGGTTTGAACTTGCAACCTTCCGGTTACTAGTCCAACGCTCTAACCACTATCAAGCCGCCCCGATATGTATACAGGTATACAGGTTGAATAGAGTGGAGCACACAAAGTGCATGCACAACAAAGGTACTGGAACTTGGAAGTTATTTTGGTGGTACAAGAAGTGTTCCTCCATTTATTCTTGGTAACATGTCATGTATCAAGCCATCAAGGTGCAGATACATGCGCGTTAAAATATCATTTTAAATCATTTATAGAAAACAGGTTCATGCCGAAGGGGAACTGTACCAAAAAAAAAAACAAAAAAAAAAAAAAACATTATCACAGTTAACTTCTAACATTAACAAAGTTAATTATGTTTTTATCTTTTGAGTTTACGAAATAAAGTTATTTGCATTCTAAATGGATGAATCAATAACCTCTTTATCGGTGCCAGGCACCAATACAAGCCCTTGTGTTGAGGGTCAGAGTAGACAGACAGACTGATCTACATGTCCTCTGTAGAAAAAAAGCCAACATGCACTATCGTTGTACATCATCAATCAGTCTTTTAATTAGCAAGGACACTGGTCGTATTTGTGGGCGTGGCCTGGAGCCACGGGAGCTACACAGATGGAGAAATAAATCAATATAAAGATAGAGTGATGAAGAAACAGAGGGGGCAGCTCTCACTACCACAGCATAGCCCTTTATGAATGATAACAGAGTTGACGGGAAAAAGGAAGATCGAAGCAGAAAAGAAAGC
>NC_143036.1:10255000-10265000 GCF_057628025.1 Oncorhynchus mykiss | reverse complement strand
GGGAGAGAGTGAGCTGGGAGTGGGAGAGAGTGAGCTGGGAGAGGGAGAGAGTGACCTGGGAGAGGGAGAGAGTGGGCTGGAAGAGGGAGAGAGTGGTAGAGCCGATTTTGGACAAATCAGTCAAGACACCAACCATAGTAAAGGGTTAAACACAGGATTTGGAGCAGCTCCTGAACTGTTTTGAATATAGCTATGATCCCCCTTATCTTCATGTAATGATATAAAAACATGCTAATAATATTGAGCCTGGGTTTGACATCTGACCTTTGCAGTGGTTCTCGTCCCAGGGGTAGACACAGTTCTGAATGCCATTACACACCAGGGTGTTGTTGATGCACATGTTGCTGTGACAGAAGAAGGCACCTGGGTCGCATGGAGCTGTGACGACAGGAGAGAGAGAGCAACGTTAGAGAGATACATCATGTACTCATAGGAATCAGTTGCTTGCAGTGCTCAACAACTGTAGTGGGGAAAGGGGGGGTACCTAGTCAGTTGTTCATGCGGCGACAGGAGAGAGAGCAACGTTAGAGAGATACATCAGGTACTCATAGGAATCAGTTGCTTGCAGTGCTCAACAACTGTAGTGGGGAAAGGGGGGGTACCTAGTCAGTTGAAACAGAGCGTTGCGGGAGGGGGGGGGGCTTAATTGAGATCAACGTCTTCGGTGCCAGGAGAACAGGGGAACAGCTCGGGGATTCGATCCAGCAACCTTCCGGGTACTGTCCCAACGCTCTAACCACTAGGCTACCTGCTCTAACCACTAGGCTACCTGCTCTAACCACTAGGCTACCTGCTCTAACCACTAGGCTACCTGCTCTAACCACTAGGCTACCTGCTGGTTACTGTCCCAACGCTCTAACCACTAGGCTACCTGCCACCCTTCCCATTTTTGTAATCAATTATGTATTAGACGTTTCCCCAAAATAATCACAGGTATGAGCTACATAACTCAAATGATTAAGGACGATTGTGATTTTAATGAAAGGAGGGCATTCTATTGTAGACCAACCAGCCTTTTAACCGTGTCTGATCTGACACAAAATCAACCCCGCCAGGAAGCACCAATCAGTCAACAACGTGAATCATTATCAGAGACAGACATGAACCTGTGTAATGACTCAGCTCTGTACCATCTGTTCTCCATGAATTTTCATCTTTCCTCCCTTTTCAGAAATCCGCTGAGACAAGGCCGTGCATAGTAATCTCTCTGGGAGTGTACTTCATAAAGCTATCTGTATAATTACATGTCAGACTAACACTAGAGTGCTCTTCATAAAGCTATCTATATAATTACACAGGCAGGGTAACACCTGGAGAGAATACCTTGATATCCTGGAGATATCACACTAACACATGTCGGCCTGAATCCTTCAGGGCCAGAGTTACTGCATATATACATAACTTAACTTGAATGGGGAAACCAATGATCTACGTATAGATGCCACTAGGGAGACATGTGCAAACTTAAGAGGTACGTTATGATGGTGTGTTGATACTGGCAGGGAATGGAACGCTGTGCGTGCGTGTTTGTGTGTGTGTGTGTGCGATGATAGTTGGCGACTGAGATCATACAAAGTGAGATGTTTTAGGAGAGAGAGAGAGGGAGAACGAGAGGTGTTAGGAGAGAGAGAGAGAGAAAGAGAGGCGTTAGGAGAGAGAGAGAGGGAGAAAGAGAGAGCAATAGAGGTGTTAGGAGAGAGAGAGGGAGAAAGAGATAGAGAGGTTAGGAGAGAGAGAGGGAGAAAGAGAGAGCGATAGAGGTGTTAGGAGAGAGAGGGAGAAAGAGAGAGAGATGGGTGTTAGGAGAGAGAGAGGGAGAAAGAGAGAGAGATGGGTGTTAGGAGAGAGAGAGAGGGAGAAAGAGAGAGAGGGGTGTTAGGAGAGAGAGAGAGAGAGGGAGAAAGAGAGAGAGAGAGGGGTGTAAGGAGAGAGAGAGGGAGAAAAAGAGAGAGAGAGAATGAGAGAGGTGTTAGGAGAGAGAGAGGGAGAAAGAGAGAGAGAGAGGTGTTAGGAGAGAGAGAGAGGGAGAAAGAGAAAGAGAGAGGTGTTAGGAGAGAGAGGGAGAAAGAGAGAGAGAGGGGTGTTAGGAGAGAGCGAGAGGGAGAAAGAGAGAGAGAGATAGGTGTAAGGAGAGAGAGAGAAAGAGAGAGAGAGGTGTTAGGAGAGGCAGAAAGAGAGAGAGAGGTGTTAGGAGAGAGAGAGAGAGAGAGAGAGAGCGAGAGAGAGAGAAAGAGAGAGGGAGAAATAGAGAGAGGTGTTATGAGAGAGAGATGTCTTAGGAGAGAGAGAGAGGGAGAAAGAGAGAGATAGAGGTGTTAGAAGAGAGAAATGGAGAAAGAGAGGTGTTAGGAGAGATAGGGAGAGAGAAAGGGAGAGAGAGAGAGAGAGAGAGGTGTTACGAGAGAGAGAGAAAGGGAGAGAGAGAGAGAGAGAGAGAGAGAGAGGTGTTAGGAGAGAGAGAGAGAAAGAGATGTGTTAGGAGAGATAGAGAGAGAGAGAAAGGGAGAGAGAGAGGTGTTGAGAGAGAGGGAGAAAGAGAGGTGTTAGGAGAGAGAGAGAGATGTGTTATGAGAGAGAGATGTGTTAGGTGAGAGAGAGAGGTGTGTTAGGAGAGAGAGAGAGAGAGAAAGAGAGAGAGAGAAAGAGAGAGAGAGAGAGAGAGAGAGAGAAAGAGAGAGAGAGAGAGAGAGAGAGAGAGAGAGGGGGAGAGAGAGGTGTTAGGAGAGAGAGAGAGGGAGAGAGAGAGAGAAAGGAGAGACAGAGCCTTCGAGGCAGCATGAAAAGAGTTATCCAATTATAGCATCTCTGGTAATGTGTCAGTGCTTCATCATCACAGCGGTAATTACACAAGCAAGACACCTCCCCTCTCAATCACCTATAACACTAATGCACTGGCCATCCTGCGGCTTACCCAGTGTAATGGACACACCCACCCGGTGTAATGGACACACCCACCCAGTGTAATAGACAGACCCACCTAGTGTAATAGACAGACCCACTCAGTGTAATAGACAGACCCACCTAGTGTAATAGACAGACCCACTCAGTGTAATAGACAAGACCCACTCAGTGTAATAGACAGACCCACCTAGTGTAATAGACAGACCCACTCAGTGTAATAGACAGACCCACCTAGTGTAATAGACAGACCCACCTAGTGTAATAGACAGACCCACTCAGTGTAATAGACAGACCCACCTAGTGTAATAGACAGACCCACTCAGTGTAATAGACAGACCCACCTAGTGTAATAGACAGACGCACCTAGTGTAACAGACAGACCCACCTAGTGTAATAGACAGACCCACTCAGTGGAACAGACAGACCCACCTAGTGTAATAGACAGACCCACCTAGTGTAATAGACAGACCCACCTAGTGTAATAGACAGACCCACTCAGTGTAATAGACAGACCCACCTAGTGTAATAGACAGACCCATTCAGTGTAATAGACAGACCCACTCAGTGTAATAGACAGACCCACCTAGTGTAATAGACAGACCCACTCAGTGTAATAGACAGACCCACCTAGTGTAACAGACAGACCCACGTAGTGTAATAGACAGACCCACCCAGTGTAATAGACAGACCCACCCAGTGTAATAGACAGACCCACCCAGTGCAATAGACAGACCCACAAAGTGTAATAGACAGACCCACCTAGTGTAACAGACAGACCCACCTAGTGTAATAGACAGACCCACCTAGTGTAACAGACAGACCCACCTAGTGTAATAGACAGACCCACCTAGTGTAATAGACAGACCCACCTAGTGTAACAGACAGACCCACCCAGTGTAATAGACAGACCCACCCAGTGTAATAGACAGACCCACCCAGTGTAATAGACAGACCCACCTAGTGTAATAGACAGACCCACCTAGTGTAATAGACAGACCCACTCAGTGTAATAGACAGACCCACTCAGTGTAATAGACAGACCCACCTAGTGTAATAGACAGACCCACTCAGTGTAATAGACAGACCCACCTAGTGTAATAGACAGACCCACTCAGTGTAATAGACAGACCCACCTAGTGTAACAGACAGACCCAACTAGTGTAACAGACAGACCCACCTAGTGTAATAGACAGACCCACCTAGTGTAACAGACAGACCCACCTAGTGTAATAGACAGACCCACTCAGTGTAATAGACAGACCTGCTGACGAATCAAATGAACACACCAAGCCAAGGCAGTTTCCTCCATTCAATTTGATGTTATTTCATGGGATTTAATCAATCTTTATTGCAATCCAATGGTTATATGTTTCAAGTGGTATAGTTTTAACTGAACATTCAATATTTACTGCACTGACTCAACAGAACAGAGGGATGTAGGGGTTGACTCCTGAGAACAGAGGGATGTAGGGGTTGACTCCTGAAAACAGAGGGTCGGAATGTAGGGGTTGACTCCTGAGAACAGAGGGATGTAGGGGTTGGTTGACTCCTGAGAACAGAGGGATGTAGGGGTTGACTCCTGAGAACAGAGGGATGTAGGGGTTGACTCCTGAGAAGAGCACATTGGATAAGAACAAACTATTTAAATTAATTAAAGTCCACCAGTCCCAATTCACATACATTATTTTGAATGATTCTGGACGTGCACATGTTCTGGTTTAGTGCATCAAAGGATTGAAGTCAGTCCCCAAGCCATCCCATTTATTAGGAGCTGCATGCAGAGTGTTGGGAGCAGCAGTTCGTCTCCAGTAGGATCTGGTTAGAGTGTGTTGTGGCTGACCGTGTTTAAACTATGGTTATTTACAGGCTGTGGAAAGGGAAGTGGTAACACTCACACACACGCACGCACATGCACACACACACGCACACATGCACAAACACATATGCACACACGCACACATGCAAGCACACACGCAAGCACACGCACACACGCATGCACACACGCACACATGCACACACACACACACACACACAAAAGCACACACACACATGCACACACACATGCACACAGATGTATGCATTCAAATGCATGCGGCATTAAACCACACTGTTGTCTGATAAAGAGGAGCCCATTAAACCACACTGCTGTCTGATACAGAGGAGCCCATTAAACCTCACTGCTGTCTGATAAAGAGAAGCCCATTAAACCACACTGCTGTCTGATAAAGAGGAGCCCATTAAACCACACTGTTGTCTGATAAAGAGGAGCCCATTAAACCACACTGTTGTCTGATAAAGAGGAGCCCATTAAACCACACTGTTGTCTGATAAAGAGGAGCCCATTAAACCACACTGTTGTCTGATAAAGAGGAGCCCATTAAACCACACTGTTGTCTGATAAAGAGGAGCCCATTAAACCACACTGTTGTCTGATAAAGAGGAGCCCATTAAACCACACTGTTGTCTGATAAAGAGGAACACATTAAACCACACTGTTGTCTGATAAAGAGGAGCCCATTAAACCACACTGTTGTCTGATAAAGAGGAGCCCATTAAACCACACTGTTGTCTGATAAAGAGGAGCCCATTAAACCACACTGTTGTCTGATAAAGAGGAGCCCATTAAACCACACTGCTGTCTGGTACAGAGGAGCCCATTAAACCACACTGCTGTCTGATAAAGAGGAGCCCATTAAACCACACTGTTGTCTGATAAAGAGGAGCCCATTAAACCACACTGTTGTCTGATAAAGAGGAGCCCATTAAACCACACTGTTGTCTGATAAAGAGGAGCCCATTAAACCACACTGTTGTCTGATAAAGAGGAGCCCATTAAACCTCACTGTTGTCTGATAAAGAGGAGCCCATTAAACCACACTGTTGTCTGATAAAGAGGAGCCCATTAAACCACACTATTGTCTGATAAAGAGGAGCCCATTAAACCACACTGTTGTCTGATAAAGAGGAGCCCATTAAACCACACTCTTGTCTGATAAAGAGGAGCCCATTAAACCTCACTGTTGTCTGATAAAGAGGAGCCATTAAACCACACTGTTGTCTGATAAAGAGGAGCCCATTAAACCACACTGTTGTCAGATAAAGAGGAGCCCATTAAACCACACTGTTGTCTGATAAAGAGGAGCCCATTAAACCACACTGTTGTCTGATAAAGAGGAGCCCATTAAACCTCACTGCTGTCTGATAAAGAGGAGCCCATTAAACCACACTGTTGTCTGATAAAGAGGAGCCCATTAAACCTCACTGTTGTCTGATAAAGAGGAGCCCATTAAACCACACTGTTGTCTGATAAAGAGGAGCCCATTAAACCACACTGTTGTCTGATAAAGAGGAGCCCATTAAACCACACTGTTGTCTGATAAAGAGGAGCCCATTAAACCACACTGCTGTCTGATAAAGAGGAGCCCATTAAACCACACTGCTGTCTGATAAAGAGGAGCCCATTAAACCACACTGTTGTCTGATAAAGAGGAGCCCATTAAACCACACTGTTGTCTGGTACAGAGGATCCCATTAAACCTCACTGCTGTCTGATAAAGAGGAGCCCATTAAACCACACTGCTGTCTGATGAAGAGGAGCCCATTAAACCACACTGCTGTCTGATAAAGAGGAGCCCATTAAACCACTTAGAGGGTAGTGCGTACAGCCCAGTACATCACCGGGGCCAAACTTCCTGCCATCCAGCACCTCTATACCAGGCGGTGTCAGAGGAAGGCCCTAAAAATTTTCAAAGACTCCAGCCACCCAAGTCATAGACTGTTCTCTCTGCTACCGCACGGCAAGCGGTACCGGAGCACCAAGTCTAAGACCAATAGGCTCCTTAACAGCTTCTACCCCCAAGCCATGAGACTGCTGAACAGCTAATCAAATGGCTACCCAGACTATTTGCATTAACACCCCCTCTTTTACACTGCTGCTACTCTCTGTTTATTATCTATGCATAGTCACTTTAACTCTACATATTACCTCAATTACCTCGACTAACTGGTGCCCCTGCACATTGACTCTGTACCGGTACCCCCTGTATATAACCTCGTTATTTTTATTTTACTGCTGCTCTTTAATTATTTGTTACTTTTATTTTCTATGTTTTACTTATCTATATTTTACTTAACTTTTTCTTAAAACCTCTTAAAAACCATTGTTGGTTAAGGGCTTGTAAGTAAACATTTCACTGTATTGTCTACACCCGTTGTATTCGGCTCGTGTGACAAATACAATTTGATTTGATTTGCTGTCTGATTTGCTGTTGATTTGATTTGCTGTCGCTCTTCTGAACACAGTACCAGTTCTAACCACCAAGGGGAGGGTTGTCCCTCTCTCTCTGTCTCGCTCTTCCTGAACACAGTACCAGTTCTTACCACCAAGGGGAGGGTTGTCCCTCTCTCTCTGTCTCGCTCTTCCTGAACACAGTACCAGTTCTAACCACCAAGGGGAGGGATGTCCCTCTCTCTCTGTCTCGCTCTTCCTGAACACAGTACCAGTTCTAACCACCAAGGGGAGGGTTGTCCCCTCTCTCTCTGTCTCGCTCTTCCTGAACACATTACCAGTTCTTACCACCAAGCGGAGGGTTGTCCCTCTCTCTCTGTCTCGCACTTCCTGATCACATTACCAGTTCTTACCACCAAGGGGAGGGTTGTCCCTCTCTCTGTCTCGCTCTTCCTGACACAGTACCAGTTCTTACCACCAAGGGGCAGGGTTTGTCCCTCTCTCTCTGTCTCCGCTCCTTCCTAACACAAGACCAGTTCTAACCACCAAGGGGAGGGTTGTCCCTCTCTCTGTCTCGCTCTTCCTGAACACAGTACCAGTTCTAACCACCAAGGGAGGGATTCCTCTCTGTCTCGCTCTTCCTGAACACAGTACCAGTTCTAACCACCAAGGGGAGGGTTGTCCCTCTCTCTGTCTCGCTCTTCCTGAACACAGTACCAGTTCTTACCACCAAGGGGAGGGATGTCCCTCTTCTCTGCCGCCTTCTGAACACAGTACCAGTTCTAACCACCAAGGGAGGGATGTCCCTCTCTCTCTGTCTCGCTCTTCCTGAACACATTACCAGTTCTTACCACCAAGCGGAGGGTTGTTCCTTTTTCTCTCCTGTCTCGCACTTCCTGATCACAGTACCAGTTCTAACCACCAAGGGGAGGGTTGTCCCTCTCTCTCTGTCTCGCTCTTCCTGACACAGTACCAGTTCTTACCACCAAGGGGGAGGGATGTCCCTCTCTCTCTGTCTCGCTCTTCCTGAACACAGTACCAGTTCTAACCACCAAGGGGAGGGATGTCCCTCTCTCTGTCTCGCTCTTCCTGAACACATGACCAGTTCTTACCACCAAGCGGAGGGTTGTCCCTCTCTCTGTCTCGCACTTCCTGATCACAGTACCAGTTCTCAACCACCAAGGGGAGGGTTGTCCCTCTCTCTGTCTCGCTCTTCCTGAACACAGTACCAGTTCTTACCACCAAGGGGAGGGTTGTCCTTCTCTCTGTCGCTCTTCCTGAACACAGTACCAGTCCCTCGGGTTGATCAAGGGGAGGGTTGTCCCTCTCTCTCTGTCTCGCTCTTCCTGAACACAGTACCAGTTCTAACCACCAAGGGGAGGGTTGTCCCTCTCTCTCTGTCTCGCTCTTCCCACACAGTACCAGTTCTTACCACCAAGCAGAGGGTTGTCCCTCTCTCCTGGTCCCGCACTTCCTGATCACAGTACCAGTTCTAACCACCAAGGGGAGGGTTGTCCCTCTCTCTCTGTCTCGCTCTTCCTGAACACAGTACCAGTTCTTACCACCAAGGGGAGGGATGTCCCTCTCTCTGTCTCGCTCTTCCTGAACACAGTACCAGTTCTAACCACCAAGGGGAGGGATGTCCCTCTCTCTCTGTCTCGCTCTTCCTGAACACATTACCAGTTCTTACCACCAGAAGCGGAGGGTTGTCCCTCTCTCTCTGTCTCGCACTTCCTGATCACAGGACCAGTTCTAACCACCAAGGGGAGGTATTTGTCCCTCTCTCTGTCTCGCTCTTCCTGAACACAGTACCAGTTCTTACCACCAAGGGGAGGGTTGTCCTTCTCTCTGTCTCGCTCTTCCCTAACACAGTACCAGTTCTAACCACCAAGGGGAGGGGTTGTCCCTCTCTCTCTGTCTCGCTCTTCCTGAACACAGTACCAGTTCTAACCACCAAGGGGAGGGTTGTCCCTCTCTCTCTGTCTCGCTCTTCCCTGACACAGACCAGTCTGACCACCGAGGAGAGGGATGTCCCTCTCTCTGTCTCGCTCTTCCTAACACAGTACCCAGTCCTAGAAATGCACCAGGGGAGGGATGTCCCTCTCTCTCTGTCTCTCGTCTTTCTGACACAGTACCAGTTCTAACCACCAAGGGTGGGTATCTGACTGGGTTTCTGACTGGGTTTCTGACTAGGTATCTCATGGGATCTGATCTGGGTTTCTGACTTGGATCCTGACTGGGTATCTGACTCAGTATCTGACTGGGTTTCTGACTGGGTATCTGACTGGGTATCTGACTGGTATCTGACCTGGTATTTGACTGGGTTTTCTGACTTGTATCTGACTGGGATCTGATGTAGTATTGACTGGGTTTCTGACTTGGTATCTGACTGGGTATTGACTGGGTTTCTGACTCGGTATCTGACTGGGTTTCTGACTGGGTTTCTGACTCAGTATCTGACTGGGTTTCTGATGGGTATCTGACTGGGTATCTGATTGTGTATCTGACTGGGTCTGACTGGGTATCTGACTGAGTTTCTGACTGGGTTTCTGATCTGTATCTGACTGGGTTTCTGACTGGGTATCTGATGGGGTATCTGACTCAGTATCTGACTGGGTTTCTGACTGGGTATCTGACTGGGTTTCTGACTGGGATCTGACTCAGTATCTGACTGGGTATCTGACTCGGTATCTGACTAGGTATCTGACTGGGTTTCTCATGGGTATCTGACTGGGTATCTGACTAGGTATCTGACTGGTGTTTCCTGACTCAGTATCTGACTGGGTATCTGACTGGAGTATCTGACTGGGTTTCTGACTGGGTTTCTGACTCGGTATCTGACTGGGTATCTGACTGGGTTTCTGACTCTGT